>NC_051186.1:133914236-134201341 GCF_013339695.2 Rhipicephalus sanguineus
TATCCACGGGTGAATGATGAAGAGCTTGGGCGAAGCTCCAGAAGCAATCATGGTTACACCGTGAAATCTTTAGTGGTTTCGCCCAGCAATAATCAAAGCGATAGCCCGGTACATGATCAAAGACGTCACAAACACTGTATATATTTATACAAGAAATTCTATTATTCGTAAGTGGTAGCTAGACGTGGCTTCCGTTCCCCCTTCGTTATAACGGCTTTACGGTCGGTGAAGTGATGGATCGGTGATGGGTCGTAGTAGGATGTTTGCAAAGACGAAGTAGTGGGCAGTTTGCAAAGGTGGCTTCCGTTCCCCCTTCATTATAACGGCTTTATGGTCGGTGAAGTAATGGATCGGTGATGGATCGTAGTGGGATGTTTGCAAAGACGAAGTAGTGGGCAGTTTGCAAAGGATCAGTGATGGGGCGTAGTGGGATGTGTGCAAAGACGAAGTAGTGGGCAATTTGCAAATGTGGTTACGCCGGACAATGGAGACGTGACAAGGTTAGACTAAGAGGAGCTTCGCCCCTAAAAATTTCACCTGCCCGGGCCGGCCCGAGCCAATAATCTAGGTGGTGATGCCCGAACATGGATTTGACAGCAAGGCGTTATAAGTTGCAAATATCTACGTTTTTCTTGGCGCATGCTACGCTAACAGTTATGCTGTAATCTACGATAATTCCTTGTACAAAAAGGCCTCACTATGGTAACAGTTTACCGGACATATACTAGGCACGATGAACTATTATTCGGCAATGGTATACTGTGCATATTTTTCCTACAAATGCAATGGGAATCATCAAAAGCGTTTGGTAGCAGATATTGTAGCAAGAAAAATGATTTACAGCGCGAATGAGTCGAGTTTCAACAGGGAGCGCAGTAAGAACAGAGTAGACTGAGAACAGAACGCGCTCTTGCTTTATTGCGCTCTCTATTGAAATTTAAAGCATGCCCTACCATCAAACCCAATCGTGCATGCGTGTGAGCAATTGCAACAGCTGCAATCCCACGGCTCAGCTGGAGTATGTCGCTCTCTTCCTGAGAGACACTGCACTGTTGTGGTTCGAAAACCGCGAAGAATCACTAATGACCTGAGCAGGCCCGTAGCCAGGGGGGGGGCGCCCCCTCCCCCCACCCGAAATTCTTATGATACATGGTGTTTTAGCCAAAATAAACAATGAGAATAGGCGTTTTTCTCACTCAAGCCTTTCAGCAAGTGCGCCCCCCCCCCGAAAAAATTCCTGGCTACGGGCCTGGACCTGAGATCCCTTCGCTTCTGAAATCATATAGAGTGCTTCGGAGATGCGACCACGAAAATAAAGCGCGCAGAGCAGTTAGACATATCCCAGGTGAAAATGTGTAACTGAAAATCCAACTGGTTTCAACTGGCATTAACTGGGATCAAATGGTCCCAGTTGCAGGCCAACTGGTCCCAGTTGGGAACCAACTGGCAGTGGCGTACCAACTCGTTCGCGAGGGGGGGGGGGCGCTGGCGTCGCTCACTCTGTCCGCCACACACACACACACACACACACACACACACACACACACACACACACACACACACACACACACACACACACACACACACACCTAGTACCTTAAATTATCACTTATTAAACAAAACATGCGGCTGACAAAGCAAGGTACTTCGCAGAAGTCTTCAGGATAAGCCGAGTGCCAATTTCTTTACTCTTAGAGCCCTCTAATATATAAAGTCTTTCTGAAGAAGAAGACCAAGTTCAGTCGATTAATACTTAAGCAAACCACATTGAGCTGGTTGTGTATAGTTATAAGATTATAAATGACTACGAATTTATATACTAGGTGTCGTTCCTTGCCCTCCTACTTTTCCCAGCTTGGGTGTGGGGTAGGGATGGTAAAATCGATGAACGATTAATCGATTAAAGGTCCACAATTAATCGATTAATCGTCCCCGATTCCCGCCTTTCGATTAATCGAATTAATCGAATAAAACTATTCGATTAATCGATTACGGCACCCCCCCCCCTCTGCCAACCTCCCCCCTTGGCCGGAGCGCATGACTTCGAGGTGCGCTATCCTGAGACGCAGATGCCGTGCACATCGCCTCTCTTTCACTGCTTTCACTACAGCGCATTGTTCTGCGCTAGGAGAACGAGCCCGGAGCTGGCGGCGGCCATACCCCATAGAGAAAGATATGAACTCGCCCTGAACTCCAAGCACTCCCCAATGCTTAAGCCCGGACAGGAGGCGGCTCCACCCCATCGAGGCAGAAATGAACTTGCCCGCTTCTCTCCGACTCAGAGTCTACTGCTGCTACTGCCTTCACCTCTTCTCCCTTAAAGGGGCCCTGCAACACTTTTTGAGCAGGGTCAAAAAGCGCTGCCAATCGGTAGTCGAGGCTCCCGAGAACACTCGAGCCAAATATTATAGCGAAGCGAGCGGCCTGGAATTTACAATAAATTCTCAAAATCAGCTGAAAATTGCTCCCTCTTCTCTCAACAAATGATGTATTAGTCCGCAATATATGACACGATTGTCGGCAGTTCCACCATTGGCTGACATTATAATCACGATAACACCCTCATTATTACCCTCGTTGTTAATTTTGAGTTCACTAAGTAGATAATATATATGTTTATTTTGTGTTATGCCGTTAAAACACCGAACAAACAAAAAAAAATCACAGCATAGCCACGGAGTGAATGATGATGAGTGGGCGAAGCTGCGGAGGTTCATCGGTAAACCGTGAATCTTCCGTGAATTCTGCCCAGTACATCATCACCGACGTGAGATCGGGCGCGTTTATACTAAAGGTTCGATGAGAGTCATGACGACTTGCAGCTCACTTTAATTTTACATGTACGCTGTGAATTTTCATTGTTTAGAAAACCATTGCTTTAGAAAACATCTGGCGTCTTTCGTTAAGCAGCTGGCGTCTTTTCGTTTTGCTTTAGAAACATCTGGCGTCTTTTCGTTTTGCTTTTAGAAAACATCTGGCGTCTTTCGTTGGTTTATTCCATCAATCAACGGCGTTTTGAACAAAATTTTTATTGTTTAATCACGCACAGGAGAAATCTCACCAGGCACTACCTTGGAGGTAAACAATGGCTGCTAATGGGAATGAGAGACAGAAGAAGTCGGCTTTTAGCTAACACTTACACTTCTACTTCTACTAACGTTTCCTACTGGAACATGCCAATGGCTGCTAATGGGGAATGAGAGACAGAAGAATTCGGCTTTTGGTTAACGCGCACGCTGCGAATTTTTTATCGTTCAACAACGCACAGGAGAAATCTCCCACCGGCACCACCTTGGAGGTCAAGATCTGGTACTAGCGTTAAGACTGGTTACGCACTACGACGGGGACGAACGGGTGCCGCTTTAAGGAGCTTCGCCCCTAATATTAGCACTTCCGGTCTCTCCGACAGCTCGTCTGCTCGTAGTTGCGTGGTTGCGTTTTCTTCACCATGCGCAGCGCCGAAATCGTGAATATTTCTGTGCTTTTGACCATCGCCGGTTGCCGTTGAGAGTGGCAGCCGTTCGAGTATTGCCTCGTCAGCTGGAAATTGCATCGTCGGCACGTTCTCACGACCGACCGAGGCAGCGGTGCAGCATTTCTCCGATAACAATGCTGGCGGCGGCTAGTTTAGGATACCTGTGTTCGCTGTATGGCGAGAGTCCCGTTCGCTGTCTGTTCAGTATGTCATCGAGCCGTACCTCGGCGTATCCTCCCCGTAGTCTCACGTTCCCGAGAAACCGCGACACAGCAACCAAGCAGACTCGCATTTTCACGGTAGCTGCAGACAGCCGGGAGATGGGTCCGCGCCGGCCCGATGCCCCACGATCCTTTCTTCTAGTCTTTAGTTCTTTGTTGTCAGCCCGCACTCGCTGTGCGCCCGCATTCGAAGAGCAAACAGCATCGAAGTACCGCCACTCGGAGAAGGGTGCACGCAGCTTTGCCGTGTTGAATACGATTCAAGCGCGAGCAGTGCGACGAGGCGGTGTATCGGAGTGTGGTTCGAAACCCATCTCAGCTGTCATTCGTTCCAAACGCGCACGCAGGTTTGTGTCCGTGGTTGGCAGAGCGATGAAAACACTACGGCAGTTCGAGGTGCACACCCAACATTACCAAACCTACTCGCAGTTTCCAAGCACGCGCGATACACGGTGCGGTGGGCTCCGCTCGACGACGACCACGCAAGCCGACCGGAAGTGGCGCCACAGACCACGTGGTTGCGCCGAGACGCCAGAGAGAAAAAAATTGAAGAAGAAAAATGCCGCCGGCGCTGACGTAACTCTTCGGCGCCTCCTCGCACCTCCGTCCTCCCTCCCTTCACGCCCCGCGCAGCTTTCCGCGCGCTCGCGGCGTTGAGTTGAGGGAGAAAGCTGCGGAACGTGATCTCTAGAATTTGGTAACACCACTTAGACTTGATGGATTCGAAAAATTTTTGCGGCATATGACTCGTGAAGAGTCATACGTCAATAATGAGGCTATTCCAATATAACTAAGAAAGGTGTTGCAGGGCTCCTTTAAGCTGGTTGACCGTCGCCTGAGTATACGTGGGGCTTGCGTTGCTTGCGTGTCATATTGTGTAATTATTGCACATTGGTGGCTATACTGCTACCTTTGGGATGTCATAATGCTGGGCAATCGGAAGAGGAGCGCAGTGTGGTCGTTGTTCGCTGAAGATGAGACAACGAAGACTGCAAGGTGTAATAAATGTGGCAAGCACTTCTCGAAGCCAGCGACGGAGACTCTAAGATATCACCAACTGCACGCCCACTCTATTCACGTGCCAAAGAGCCATCTCCCAAAGAAAGGTGGTAACGACGAAGGTGACAGTGTTGAAGAACCCTATCCTGACGACACCAATCCGCCTCTTCAGCTAAGATATCAGTATGAAGACAATTAAAACAACACTGACCACGATTAAAAGCAAATAAAAGCACGACGTTTCGGCCCCCGTACGGGAGCCTTGTTCGCAAGTGAAAAATGACTGTGTGAGCGGTACGGTTATGTGTGTTATTAAATGTGACGTAAGCAACGTGTGTAGGCATGTGGAAAGTTTCCGTCATTTCTATTCAGTGTGTATGCGCCGTTGTCTGGATCATGATAGATTCGAGATGAACCCGAGATGACCAGTTCTTTTCTCTTTCTGTTATTCTTGCGTTATCCCAGTCTATTTTGTGTCCAGACGTTTCCGCGTGCTCGGCCAGTGCATTCGATGAGACCTTCTTTTTTACGTCATACATTCCTTCAAGAAATTTTCAAGTTATCAGTATCTCGCTATTTAGCCAACCGCCATCTCTCGACGACGGGCCCCTTGTGTCCAGTGTGCGAAAGTGAGAATTTTGGCACACTGGACACAAGAGGCCCGTCGTCGACACTTTCGAAAGCGGGAATTTTCGATCGTCAGCGCGTCTGATAAAAAGATTTGGGTCCATATCAAACACGAACGATGCCTCTCAAACAAAGAGATATCGGTTTTAAAGCACCCATAAAAAATGTCGATTAATCGATCAATCGATTAAAACCTTCCACCAACAACAATTAATCGATTAAAGGCTAAATCGATTAACGATTAACGATTAATCGATTAAAAAGCCTTTAAGAGTTGAACGCGATAGCGAAATCCGGCCCCTAGTGCGCACTTCAACCACAAAGTGCATACTTATTAATGTGTATTGTTACACACACACACGCACACAGACACACACGCGCGCGTGCGCGCGAATGGTACAGGTTTTTGATCTAAAGCAAGAGTCACATGGCCTCCAAGATATACGCCGCGCGCTCGCCATCTTGGAGGCCATGAAGAGTCTCACAATGCCTCACAGATGGCAGCACATTATCTAGAATTTGCTGTTTGCTTGATTAACGCCACCGCAAGCCGGCGTTGGCTTGATATGTTTTCCGCTAGATGGACATAGTTGTCCGTTTTTGTTTGAAAGTTCGTGTGTGTTTTTAGCGGCGATGGCTGCACTATCCCGGTCTTTTTCGACGTAGTTTGATGGCCTCCCAAATGCGCCTACAAATCGCTGAATGGGGTCGTTTTCGTCGTGACACCTGCCGAATAAAATGCGTTAGGAGACTCGGTCCACAACATGGCATTTATGTAGTGTTTTTTTCCGAAGCAGCTGCAAGTAACGTCGTGGCTTTGTGGCAGGACAACTGCTTGCCACGCGAACGGCCCGGGTTCGATCCTCAATGGAACCGAAGATTTTATTCTTTATTTTTATTTGCTTCTCTCTCGATTTTTCGGTCACGGACGATTTTTCGCTCACAACCAACGGTGCCGACTCCGACGGCGGAATTTCTGCGACACGAGCTCTCTAACGCTATCGCGTTAAAATTTAATCGACCATCCCTAGTGTGGGGGACGGACGGAAAAGCGGGGAAGGGGCCCTTTACTCCTCCCTCCGGTTACTCCTGAGTAAATAGCCTACGTAAACTGTGTAAGCTCAAGTTTTCCTTGAAAAAATGTGGGCGAATATATAACGTTAAACTACCCGCATTGTTTCCTTCCTTATAGGTTGTGAGCTGTTATTGATTGGTCGAAATTTTATGGGTCATGCTCACAGCACCTGCTCGTAAAACGACGCAACAAATGACGCGTAAGTGATCCACCGCGTAATTACCCCTTACGCATGATTGCGTAAAAAAATAATAATGAACTATTTTCAATACGGCGTATTGTTTGTCATTGGTTCTTCGCTATTCGTCAAAAATTTTCAATGTGCCATAAAATCGCCTCCAGTTGTTATGCGACATCACAAGTCTGCGAAAACTCGCGGCGTTAAAGTGAAGTGTGCACAATAAGCAGCACATTACTGTGCTGAACAATAACTCATTTTCTTCGGAAAAGTCAGACAGTGTCTCTTTCTGAACGTAATTTAAGAAGGCTGCCCGCCAATCACATTGGCAGCGGCTGCTTATAGCAGCGGGCGAGATGGATTCATGTGTGTATGATAGATACTTTCAGTTGTGGTGTAACGATGTTGAGCTGTTTCTGCGCGTGTGCAACTCTCTGTGAACTCAATCGTTGCTGACAAAGAGGTAGAGAGAGAAATAAACATTATTAGGAACATACAGAATACTTAATGTTTTTGCACGTAGGCAGCCTTCTTAGTTCAGAAAGCCGTGAACGCTGATCATCTCTCTGGTGATGTAGATCAAGTAACGGGGCGAACTTGAAAGCTGGGCTTCTCAATGTGCTCGAGTCCACTGCCTTGTTACAAGCCGCCACGATCGCTGCAGGCTACCATATGCCAAGTGAAGCAGGCTGATGGAAGACTAAAGTGGGAATCTATTTCAGCTGTCCTGACTAGGCACAACTAAAATACTGGACACTTCTGCACACTCATCAACTCAAAGCAGCTTGAATACGGAGCAGTGGCGATGCTATTAGTTTTCAAAGAAACTGAACTTCCTGAAAAAGGAAACCGTTTGATCGGGCTATAAAACGTTTACTGGTTCCCGCGCATATTTGCGTGGCGGATTACTTAAATTTCAGGCGAGGCAGGACAAAATAAAATCATGACAGATTGCTGTAATGTTATAGAGCTCCTGCTCAGCGATAGTCTCCTCTGCAATGCTCGAGCGCAAGACGCACAAGCGTGGAATAGGCAGCCCGCACCACAGGTAGCCTACAGTGCATGGTCATGACACACGGAGGACTTCTGTCACAGCAGAATGGTAGGACAAATTTTATTACAAAGTGACGTTATTGCTGCGTTCAAGTAAAACTTTGCCTGACTTGTTAGTTTGCCAGTCCGCAGTCGATAATAACCACTCTCGAAAGTGGGGGGGGGGGGGGGGGGGGCTAGCGCCCTTCTTGCCCCCCCTGTAGATACGCCTATGCCAACTGGTCCCAGTTGATTCCAGTTGCAACTGGTTCCATTTAGCAGCTGGTCCCAGTTACAACTCAACTGCCCACCAACGGGAACCATGACCAGTTGAACTGGAAGCAGCTGGTCGCAGTTGGAAACCATATCCAGTTATATTGGAAGCAAATTAATGGTCCCAATTGTGCGCTAACTCGAAGTGCGACCAGTTATTGTGGTTGTACGATTGTTCACAGTGAACGAAAAAAAAAATTGAGCTCGAATGTATAAGACGTAGCATTGCTGGACTAGAGCGAATGGGTTTATGTAAGAGTTTTTTTGTGTCATACTCACAGAAGGGTACCTGGTCACTGGCCTAGTATTGTAAGGGGCCGTTATGAATACAGATGATAGGACAATGAAGAATAAGAAACTAGCGTCTCATATGGTTTGCGAATTAATTGTCTTTTCTTGTTTAGACGTCACCCTCCTCTTCGCGTTGTTTTAACCCCATTACAATAATATAAACAGTCTTACCTGACCTGATATGTATTTTTTAAAAATCGTATATTATCGTCGAATATTCCGTTGCGCAAACGCGCAACACAGTGCACTCAAACGTACGCTTGTTTTAGCATCAGTACTGCTGTCATCAGCTGTTGTCAATCTTTTTACGTCCATCGTGGATACCCGCAGGCGAAGCGGGCCCGCTTAACGTCGGGGTGTTAATATTGCTGTTGTCTCACTGAGAGCATGAGTGCTCGATTGGCTTGTGTGCTTCCGTACGACAAAGAAAAATCGAGCAGAGCCGAGAGGTGCCACTTCCGAGACTGCCGCCGACATGCCACTCTAATGCTGCCGACACAAACGCACGCCACATTAGCCACCATAGCCACACTCTCTCCCCAACTACCTAGCCGTCACATCAGTTTCGTATCTCATAAGCTCAAACAAATGAAGCAGAAAGTAATGAAACATAAAGATTACACATAAAATGAAAAGAATTATTTCCTGCCAATTCCACAATATTTAATGGAAGAAAGAAGCTCAGTAATACAGGCAGAAAATTTAGAAACACAGCGATGCTAGTTTTGTACACCACGTGTTACGAGGGCTAGCTGCGGAGTGGTGGAAAAAGCGTGCAAGTGTTCTGTGGTGGTGGTCCGTGGAAGCCCTGCTTAGTTGTGCTGTTTTTCAAAAGGAACGTGCGGTCGTATGGCGTGCGTAATTTAGATTTTGTCGAATTAGTGTTCGACAGTTTCGTCTCTGGAAGACTTTATGGGCGAAAGCCGGACAAGTGTTTTTTCCTGTGACAACACGTATATGTGGATCCACTGTGTGCAGAATGCTGAGCTAGCCTGCGCCTTGTCGGCGGTGCAGCCGTTTGAAGGTAACTATATTATGCTTCGAGTGCTAGTTGTTCAATATCCTAGAGAACATGAAGATATAATGCAATGCAAAGTGTTTTGAGTGTTGAGACGATGGAACGGCGCATTGTAAACAAGTGCTTTCGGCACTGCTCTGTAATATGTTTGTTTATGGGTTTGTGAGGAGTGCTTGCAAATTTTCTGCCATCTGTTTTGGAGCATCACAAAAAACGAGTGCCGTGCAATACTTGCGCTTTCAACGTCATCCTAAGTAACTATCAAGTATATATACTCGTGCAAATTTGTAGCTCCGTCCGCGACTTACAAGAAAAGCGCAAAGGGGCCCGTACCAAGACTACACAATAACAACCTCAGAACTAAAGTCCCTGGATATTTTTGGGAAAGTGCCGCCTTTCTTTTAACCGAGCCGCCACACAGAGCACCCTCCTCTCTCGCCTTCCACCACCCCGCTTCACGGGCCGTCGCCTGGGAAACGCGCGCGTTATCTGCGTGACATAGCATTCTTGATAGGAAAGTGGCGCGAGCCGGGTTATCCGCCTCGTGCATCGGTATGGTGGCGCCACCGCTCGGCTCAGGCGGTTGCACCCTCTCCCAACCCCCCATAGGATCCCATGCATTTTGAATGAAGTTTGCGATTCCGTTGCGCAAAAACAAACTAGCGCCATCTCTCGACAATACGCCACACCGACGACGCAAAACCCCCTCTTGCTTCCACCGATATGCCATGCTCCAAGGTGACCCCTCTCTCCACTTTCTTTTATTTCTTTCGGTGGTCGTGAGAGCGCGCGCTGTGAACTGTGCAGTAGCGCACCCAACAAGACCGGCTGGGCTCGTCGCTTTCGTCGCGTCTTCCTTGAACGTTGCAACGTTAATATTGTGTTAAGGCGGTGGCCACACGTCGGACGATGAGCCCTGATTTCGTTCAGCTGCCATTTCATCAGTGGCAATGTTTCAGACGCCTCAGTTGTGGACTTTTGTCTGTTGGTTGCTGGACAAGATGGCCTCCTGCAAGACCGCGTTTTTTCAGCTGTGTGTGTAGTTCTCGGCGTCGTAGCAGTTTGATGACGCGAGGACGTCAACTGGTGCTACATCGTGGGAACCGCTGAAGTGACTGCAAGCTTGACGACATTGTGCCACAATATTCTAGCTTTGACGTGGGAGAGAGACGGGGGGGGGGGCGAAGAACTTTACTGAGACCCCGAGGAAATGGATCATGCGCTCATGGGCTTCCTTCGCAACCA
This sequence comes from Rhipicephalus sanguineus, assembly GCF_013339695.2. NCBI lineage: Eukaryota > Metazoa > Arthropoda > Arachnida > Ixodida > Ixodidae > Rhipicephalus > Rhipicephalus sanguineus. The sequence goes on from NC_051186.1 coordinate 133,924,671, forward strand.
ATCCAAGTGCACTTGCGAGGAACCCACTACGCTATAAAGCATTGTAATTTTACCGAGACCCCGAGGAAATGGATCTGCGCTTATAGGCTTCCTTGGCAACCAATACAAGTGCACTTGCGAGGAACCCACTACGCTCTAAATCATTCTAATTTTTGAGAAGTAGGGCAGCAGGCACTGTGCCATTTTTCGTCATTTTACGGAGATCAGTGGTACCTGCTAAACGCATGTAAGGCATTAAGCGCACTTTGTTGATGCTGTGCCTGATGACGACGAATTATGGCAGAGATCTTTGTAATGGGTTGGAAGCATTTCAGAACCTACTCGTTGCGCAATTCGCATTGTGTGACGCCTGGTTACAGAATTCGCGTTGTGCGACGCTTGGTGCTTATTTTACTCTTCTACCACGCTATCTTGCATATGCTAATGTGGTTCCTTCCCGACATAAAGACTGTATAGGACCCTTTTGCAAAGCAGTTTCAAGCACCGGCATGGCTCAGAGGTTGAATACTGGGCTCCCACGCTGAGGGCCCAGGTTCGAACCTCGTTCCATCCTGGAATTTTTTTCTTATTTCGTTTTTTTTTCTTATTTCGATCGATACTGGTTACGGACACCAGCGGCAACGGCGGCGGCGGCGGCGGCGGACAACTACGGCGCCAAAATCGGCCGGTGAAATGATCTCATAACAGCTTTCGCTGTAAAAAATAGAGCGTTTCGGGAGTATTTCTGTCACACAAAAATAAAAGTAATCTGGCTTGCTCGCCTTTGCTTTCTTGAAAACCCGGCTCTCGTTACTTTCCTATCAAGATGGCTTGGCAAGTTGGCAATGGCACTACTTGGCTTAACGAAGCATTAATATCTACTATGAAGCAATTTCGGTTTAGTTCTTGAGCAAAGCCTGCGTAACCATCGCATGTTCAATATTTGCTTTCATGATTCGGTTTTCCTGGTTGTCGCCCACCTTGCTTGCATGCTTGCTCTTTTCGAAATACGGGGTGACTAAAACATGCCGACCATGATGTGTTTTCGCCTTTCAAAATGGAACTTCGTCCTGCAGTGCAGAATTAAAAGCAAAGCTTTTGAGTTTTTCAGCTGGTTATAAAAAAATCACAGCATATCCACGGAGTGAATGATGATGAGTGGGCGAAGCTGCGGAGGTTCATCGGTAAACCGTGAATCTTCCGTGAATTCTGCCCAGTACATCATCACCGACGTGAGATCGGGCGCGTTTATACTAAAGGTTCGATTAGTTATGACGACTTGCAGCTCACTTTAATTTTATATGTACGCTGTGAATTTTCATTGTTTAGAAAACCATTGCTTTAGAAAACATCTGGCGTCTTTCGTTAAGCAGCTGGCGTCTTTTCGTTTTGCTTTAGAAACATCTGGCGTTCTTTCGTTTTGCTTTTAGAAAACATCTGGCGTCTTTCGTTGGTTTATTTCATCAATCAATGGCGTTTTGAACAAAACTTTTACTGTTTAATCACGCACAGGAGAAATCTCACCAGGCACTACCTTGGAGGTAAACAATGGCTGCTAATGGGAATGAGAGACAGAAGAAGTCGGCTTTTAGCTAACACTTACACTTCTACTTCTACTAACGTTTCCTACTGGAACATGCCAATGGCTGCTAATGGGGAATGAGAGACAGAAGAATTCGGCTCTTAGTTAACGCGCACGCTGCGAATTTTTTATTGTTCAACAACGCACAGGAAAAAAATCACAGCATATCCACGGAGTGATTGATGATGAGTGGGCGAAGCTGCGGAGGTTCATCGGTAAACCGTGAATCTTCCGTGAATTCTGCCCAGTACGTCATCACCGACGTGAGATCGGGCGCGTTTATACTAAAGGTTCGATGAGTTATGACGACTTGCAGCTCACTTTAATTTTACATGTACGCTGTGAATTTTCATTGTTTAGAAAACCATTGCTTTAGAAAACATCTGGCGTCTTTCGTTAAGCAGCTGGCGTCTTTTCGTTTTGCTTTAGAAACATCTGGCGTTCTTTCGTTTTGCTTTTACAAAAGATCTGGCGTCTTTCGTTGGTTTATTTCATCAATCAACGGCGTTTTGAACAAAATTTTTATTGTTTAATCACGCACAGGAGAAATCTCACTAGGCACTACCTTGGAGGTAAACAATGCCTGCTAATGGGAATGAGAGACAGAAGAAGTCGGCTTTTAGCTAACACTTACACTTCTACTTCTACTAACGTTTCCTACTGGAACATGCCAATGGCTGCTAATGGGGAATGAGAGACAGAAGAATTCGGCTTTTAGTTAACGCGCACGCTGCGAATTTTTTATTGTTCAACAACGCACAGGAAAAATCTCCCACCGGACCACCTTGGAGGTCAAAGCGTAAGACTGGTTACGCACTACGACTACTACGACTACGAGGGACGAACGGGTGCCGCCTTAAGGAGCTTCGCCCCTAAAACGCGTGTCTTTTGTGTGTTTCTTAAGCAGGCATACAGCCGTAATAGTCATTGTTGTTGTACTGTTTGGGGTGTTCAATAAAACAAGAATGCTGTTTTGTACTGCAACAGTTTTTATTTCACCTGTGTTAACAGATCACGCAAACAACTTGGACACATGCACGTAAGAAACGTACGCAGTGCATCGCGCGCACGCATAAAAAACGGGCCTGTCATTTTAAAACAAATAATATAGAACAATCGACGAACGGCATGGTTTTCTAGTAGAGCAGCGTCGGCAGTACAAATATCAAACCAGTATGAAAAATGAATAGAAAAACGGCGAGTAACGGGCGCTTTGCCCACGGCTTCTATGAGCCGCGCGTATCCACCTTTCGCCACCGTTCGCCGTTGGTGGCGCCACCAGTACAACTCAAACCAGCAGCGCACGAGGCGGATAGGGCCGGCGCCCGCACGGTGGTCGTTTGGGAGAGGAGATACGGTTTGGACACTTGGGAGAGGAGGGTTGGACACTTGGGAGCACGGTGTAAGAATGTACTCAGGTGATGACACTCTTCCCCCAACGCATGGGAAACCGCAATCCACGCGCGTCCAGATAATGTTCGGGTTCTTATCAGATGACTTGCAGTTTCATCGGCGCCGTCTTAGAGGGCGCTACGAAAAGCGGGGCAGTCGTCTCCATGGCAACGCGCATGCTGCTGATAACGTGCATTTTTCTGTGCCATTTTGCTGAATAATGTGCATCCGCCAAGCGGCGTCGAGGGGCGAAATCGAGAGAGCAACAGGAAAGGGCACGGCGAGCGCGGCGGCGATGACGTAGCACCACCGTGATTCGGCTCCTCGCGGGCGCTCTCCGCCTCAAGCCATTAGATGGCGCACCGCTCAACGGACCGACGACCGAAGATTTTCTGGCCGCTTAGGCGCGCGCATGAATATTCTTACACCGTGCTTGGGAGAGAATATGGAGGAGAGTGTCGCTACTTTCTATATATCAAGGGACTTTACTCAGGACATCCTCAGTATGCCACCTTGAGGACATTACGATGCCCTCAGAACGTCCTGGTATGGTACTAGAATGGCACTAATCCATTCCTGTGTTCCGTACTCATAACAGGAGAGTCTCTTCTGAACAGCCATAGAGAGAGGTGGTGTCGCTCGCGCTCCGCGATTTTTGCGGCCTCTCTCTCGCGTCAGTCGCGATCTTTCTTCCGACGGGTGCGGTCGCTTCGGCGTCGCGCTTTTAGGAGTACGGCCACCGTATTCGTGCGCTCGCCCCCCGTGGCGGCGCTCGTGCAACGACGCCGGTAGAATCACTGGAAAATTTTCAGAGTATCGCATCTGTTTTCCGCGCGCCGCCGCCGACGCGATTGGCTTACTCGCATCACGCGACGTCTCGCCGCCATATCCCTTCCAAGCGCTTTGGGTGCAGGCGCGTTCAATGCAGAGCGTGGCCGGACATTTAGCAGTACCACGGTCCCCAGAAGTACTTCGTCGCTTTTTTAAACGCGTCATGCAGACAGGGGCGTCAGCAGACATTTTTTTCGGGGGGGGGGGGGGGGGGGGGCACGGGCCTGGTGTGCCACCCCCTGGCTACGCCACTGCATGCAGATGCCAGAAGAGAGTAGGTCACCATCAATCGAACGTTACTGGTGAGCTACTCTGGGAATCTCGTTTGCCGTGTGGGAAAAATTAATGTCGAAGAGCGCCGTTCTACGTGGCTGCATGGTTGGCCTGAACGAATTCGCCCCCATCGAATAACACTCCTTCCTGCAGTTAACTACACTAACTTTGCTGGAAAAGATCTTATGCGACAGGATACTTCACCTTTTCGGTTCGCTATGGTCAGCGATATTGAAAACTACATACCTTTCTATTTGCTTGGCTGTTTATATCTCGATCTGTTGAACAGATTAGGCATGCTATCCGAGTTATAAGCGTGTCACGCACGAGAGCGAAATCGAAGATTTATTAAAATAATAACTCTTTCCTTGTATACCTTGAGGGCAATTGTGGCATGATCTTTAGCATTGCACAAAACAGAAGCGTGGAACTCTGTTGATAAACTTGGTATAAGGCAATGTTATCAAGCGTATTTTTACATTTGTTGCAAAAAAATGCTGCTAATGCTGCATTGCACCGAGCGTACCCTCAAAATACTGTATAGTTGGTAAGAAATGGTCACAGCAAAAAAAAAAGCAGATCCCACGCATTGAGGGAGTCGATTTTATGCGAGCCCTAGGACTATATACATACTGTGTTGCAGTAGCATGCGCTTTAAAATTCCGAGATGCGCTATTTCTGATCAAAAGAACACAAAGCACCGTGCCCAGGAAGTTTTAATAAGAGTGCATTATGAAAAAAAAAGTGCAGCAGGGCAGAAACCGAACCCCAGCTGTTTACGCGCTGGCAACGCCAAAAAAAGAACTGTTTGTCGGAACACAGCAAAATATTTGCAAATTCATTGCAACGTTGGGAATATTAAGGAGACAAGAAATAGGAAATGAAACCGTTATGTAGTGATGTCAATAATTTTTGATGGCCTATTTTCTACGTATCGTAAGATAAGATGCACCTTACCTACCGCACGCCGATTCGCCCGTGCGTTCGGCTGCTGGCGTTCCGAATCAAGACGTCGCGCACAACTTCCAATTACCGTACACCCACAACTTCTATTACACATGTCAACCAGTTGAACAGCAAGCACGGTGCGCAAGCAAGCTATGCGTCAGCAATCAGTCGAAGGACGCAATGTTGAATGTTCTCGATGTTCGATAACGTTCTCGAGTGCAGTGAACCTGAACACCGACTGCAAAGCTAGCGCAAACAGTCAAGATTCACCAAATGTCGAAGGAAATGGCATCTCGCACGATGTCACTGCGCTAATGTAACCATGTTTACAGATCCGGACCTAGCGAACACGCCCGGGCGTGACACGAAAAGAGACCGATGAAGCCATGAAGAGAGTTCGCGAGCACATGGCAACATTCGCCGTACGTTTCATTAGTTACATCGCTAACCGCGCAGTCAATCCACACCTGTCGATGACTCGAAATCACTACTAATATCCTCTTGAAGAAAAACACACACATAATTCCGTTCTGCCGAGCGTAACACGGCACTGAGGCTAAAAGATCGGTCACTTCACAACACACGCTAGCAACGCGCCGGACGGTCTGGAAGGGACATGGCCGCCGCCACTCAATGTTGCCCGCGTGCAGCCTACCTTTGCGGTACTCTGATTTTCCAGTGACTCTAGACGCGGGTGACCGACTCGCGCCTCATGGATTACTGTGCTGTGCTGTTGGTGTTCCCTGTGCGCGTTGTGTACGGCCTCACCTGTGCGGCGGTCGAACCCTAATCATCGCCGAGTGCGGTCGCCCCTTCGGTGCGCTCCTCACGAGTACGGCACGCGTACTCGTGCGCGCCGCAACTACTGCCGTGCTCGCGGATCGGCGCGGGCTTCTGGAAACACCTGACGCAGGATTCCTGAATGGACTATCGGCCCCTGTTTTCGCCCTTCACACGACCGGTCGTTGAGTGATTAGACATCTCTCTCGCGTGCTTACACGTCCGATCGGCGTGTGTTGTGCCGCAGCGAGCCGTACGAACGCGCGTCCTACGTGCGCGTCTGTCCCGGAACCACCAGAGCGTGTTTCCCCTTTTATTTGTGGTTACCCCCCTTTTTTTTAACTCGTTACTTTGTTCCTTCTGTAACCGCAAGCGTCCACTGAGCCGCACCGAGACTCGCGCACGTCCCCGCGTGATTGTCCACGTTCTGTGTTGCTTTCAACTGTATACGCGTCGCGTGTTTGTTTTCACGAACTCCCGTGTGTCACCGCGATTCACGCAGTGAGGACTTTTCTTTGAGCGTCACCTTTCTTTACACAGTGTTTTCTGTATTACGCCGTGACGCTCCTACCTCACTAGTGTACCGTGTGACGGACAGCGTTCTCTTGTTTAGCAACTTTTTCCTTGAGTGTTTTATCTTGTTCAACTCTCTTATTACTTATTGTCGCTCATTCCACGTGAGCGCGGAACTGTCTACAACCTCCACCTGTGTTGACGAACGCGCGCAGCACCATACCGTGTACACGCGGCCGCACGGTTTCTCTTTTGGTGATCCCTCTTGAGAGACCATGGACAACTCGGACTATCGCGTCTCTGAAGAGGCCAAGGAACGCGCGGCCGCCCCCCCCCCCCGCTCGTCACCGCAGGAATGCAAGCTTTGCATGGCAGAAGCCCCCGACGACTGCGAATTTCGAGCTGCATGGGCTATCGCAGCAAGATGCAACCAACAGGGTCCTGCAGTGGCGCGATCAAGTGCAATCCGCGCTTGCCACCAGAGGAACCAGTGCCCACCACATGGCTCTGCACAAGCCGAAGCTCCCAAGCAGACAGAGGAGCCTGCCGGCACCCCCTGTCCCTAAGCACTGACGGAGAAGACGAGGAGGCGATGGACTTGACCAAATCGTGAAAGAGGTCGCGAGAGGACAGTGGGGACGAGGACGACCGCGCCCCACGAAAGCAAACGACCACCGACTCCTCCGAATTCTCTGAAGAGGAATGCCCCACTTCGCAGGGCTCAGAAGAGGTGACAGGGAGTGGGTCCCAAACTACAGTGGACTCCGATGAGGCCTCCACTAGAACGGCCTCCACACTGACTGTCCCAACTGACGCCACTGACTCCGAGTGTTCGGGTAGTGAAAGAACTACCTATGACTGCTCCAACGGAAACAACTGTGAACCCCCTCCTGCTGCAGCCCCAGTGGAAGACCCGTCGGCCCCTGGGAGCCCCAGCCCACTCTCCTCCACTCAGGAGGAGTGCCCAATGCAGCAAACATGACCCAGGAAAGTGAGAGCTCCCTACCGGCCCCTGCAGCAGACGGGACCAACGAATCTCCTCAAAACCCGCTTCCTGACGATTCAGATGCCATGGAGCTGGTACACCGTACAGGAGGGCTCTACCGGTACCGCTGCAGGGGATAACACCAAAAAGGCAGCCCCACTCACGGCCAAAGACTTCCTACGCACACCGACAGCGGGGGCCACACCTGCCAACCGCAGGAAGAAGAAGAAAGGGAAAAAGAAGTCGGCCCAGAAGCAACACCCTTCTCTTACTTCTCAGGGCACCTCTTCGAGCCTCCCCCAACTCTTCTGCAAGGCCCCCACTGCCGTGGACAACGCAAGAGCGCACAACAGCACAGCAGGGAGCGACCCAGACACGGAGGGCTTCCAGGTGGCCACCACCAAAGGAGCCCGACGCCGTGCCAGAGTCCTTGCTGCTGCTGCAGCCCTCCCTGTCAACCCTACCATCGTTGGCACAGTCCTCTTCCGACCGTCGGCTCCCAGAGGCACCTTCAGTGGATCCCCGCGCCTCATCTTTGCACAGGCGCTCTCTGCACGGCCAGGCGCAGCTGCAATTCGCTTGAACCAAAAACGCAACATTGTGGCTGCAGACGCCACCACGCGAGAGTGCCTGGAGCAGCTCCTGAACATCAAGGAGCTGAAGGGGATCCCGGTTACTGCAAAGGAACCCGCTGACCACAAGATCATCACAGGGTTCCTGCATGGTGTTGACGGGGAGCCTGCGGCGGACAGCCTGCTGCCAGGGATCAAGTCGACCGTGCCGGTGCTCTCTGCTGCCAGGGAGGGGCGAACCGTAACGCTCCGCTGTGCCGGTCCTGTGCCACCGGAGCACGTGTCCCTCTTCCTGGTACGCTTTCCGGTATGGCCGGCCAGACCCCGCCCCTTGCAGTGTCGGCAATGTGGCCGGTTTTTACCATGTAAAGGAGAGGTGTAGCTGGCCAGGCAGCTGCATCAGATGTGGCCGGACCCACCCGGGAGAGAGCTGCCCACAGCCACGGCCTCGGTGTGTCAACTGCGGTGGCCCACACTCCGCAGACACCCCGGAGTGCCCCCAGTGGCAGGAGCAGCGCAGGGTTGCCTCCATAATGGCGTCCTCTTCCACCATCCTCTCGAGGCGCGCAGTTGCAGTGGCGGTACGGGAGGAGATCCAGGAAGCGCGCACCTTTGCGAGCGTAGTGAAGGGCGGGTGCCCCCCTTCACTACGGAGCGGGTGCCCCGGGCCTTCAACCAGGTGCTGTCCCTGGCTGTACACCTGTCCATCGGGGCTGCGGCTCTGGCTGAACAGCTGGCCGACCAGTTTGCTGCCAGAGACGTAGCCCAGCCCCTGCTGCACCACCACCTGCTGCCCTCCCTTGCGCTACCTCTTTCCATCATCCCGGATGGGTGTCCGTGCAGGTGTGGGAGCTGTGCGGAGAGCCCATCGGGATGCACGAGCTGGTGGTAGCCCTCAAGGGAACCAAGCGACGAAGTGCTCCAGGGGCCGACGGCATCACCTTCCAGATGCTTCGCAACCTGGATGGAGCTGGCCGTCAACGACTCCTGGAGTACTATAACAACGTCTGGTGCACCGGATTCCTACCCAAGTCCTGGCGGTCAGCGGTGGTGGCGCCTACCCTGAAGCCCCGGAAGAAGGCCACGGCTCTCTGCTCATACAGGCCAGTCTCCCTCACATCTGCACCTTGCAAGGTGATGGGGAAGATGGCCCTGGAGAGACTCGAGTGGATTGCCGACCATCTGGGCTTCTTCCCGGAGCAGCAGACGGGCTTCAGGCGACACCGGTGCACAGCAGACTCCATATCAGATGTCGTCGCTACCCTCGAGGACGCCAGGAGTGGCGGGGACGTGGTCATGCTGCTGCTGCTGCTGGATGTGGAAAGCGCCTTCGGCGGACTCCCACACGTGGTCGTCGAGGCGGCCCTGGACCGGCTTGGCATCAGCGGGAGCCTCCGAGGCTTTGTGACCGCCTTTCTGTCCGGGAGCACCTTCTGCGTCCGTATTGGACGGGAGACCAGCCAACCCAGGGACATCATTGCTGGTGTCCCACAGGGTTCGGTGCTGAGCCCCTTCCTGTTCAACATGGCGCTGGCGGGACTTCCAGCTTCCCTCCCGACAGACACCAGGTTCCCGGCCCACTGCTCTGTCTACGCAGATGACGTGGCTCTCTGGGTCCGGGGACCACGGCGGTCCATTCCAGCCTGCAGGAGATCACTGCAGGCGGCCCTGGCAGCAGTGATCACCTACCTCGGAGGCATCGGACTCAAGGTCTCTGCCACCAAGACCGAGGCCCTGCTGATCCACCCGCTGGCAGCGGCACGAAACTACGTGAAACGGCTGCGGGTTGGCAACCGCCGCCTGCTGTGGAGGTTGACGGTGAAGTACCTGGGGCTCACCATTGACCACCGGCTCACATGGATCCCGGCTGCCAAGGCTGCTGCCACCAGGGTGTGACGCGTTCAGGGCGCCATCAGCAGGCTCCAGCAGCCTGGCCGTGGCTGCTCGACCAGGTGGGCCCTGCGGCGTCCTCGGTCCTGCTGTACTCTTTCCCGCTGGTGGCCCTGACACCGGCCAGGAGACGCCTGCTGGAAGGACTCCACAAGGGAGCGGTGAGGGCCATCCTGGGGCTCCCCAAATGCTCCCCGGTGGCAGCGACTCTTGCGGAGGCGGGAGAGTGGCCCCTGACGCTACGCATGCTGCAGCGTGCGTTGGGACACATCGACCGCCTTCACCGCGCCGCCGATGGCAGGGCCCTCATGTAGCGCCTTCGCAGCCAGCCCGGGTCACGGATGGGTGGTCTCTGCCTGCTGTACCACCACATGGTCCCGGATCCGCCAGTCCCGGTTGCCCCTCCACCGCCACACCACCGGCCACCAGAGGTCCACCTCTGCATGGAGGGGGCAACCAAGCGACGAACACCTGCGGCCGCATTGCATCAGGCAGCCACCTGCAAACTTCAGGAGCAACTGGAGGGGCGACTGAAGGTGTTCACTGACGGATCTGTCATGCCAGACGGGACCGCGGCCGCTGCTTGCATCATCCCGTCCAGGGCCAGCAGCAGGCAGTGCAGGCTGCCCTTCCCGGCGAGCTCCACGGCTGCAGAACTGGCAGGTCTCCATCTGGCGGCAGACCTGCTGGCCGAGGACATCCCTGCCGAGCCGGTTGCAGTCCTCTGCGACAGCAGGGCGGCCCTGCAGATCCTGGCCAACCGCCGTCGCGCCGGGCTGACGGCCAGCCTCCTGACAGCCAAGTTCCGGGCTCTCACCGATGCCGGGATGTCCGTCTCCTTCCACTGGCTGCCTTCCCATATAGGCATTGCTGGAAATGAGGGGGCGGACACCCTTGCCAACGCAGCTCACCAGCCTGGCATCCCCGTCTCCCAGGCCGTGGCGGCCAAGGACTTTTCACAGGCTCATTTCAAGAAGCTCCTCGTCACAGTCCACCCGGACACGAGGGTGGCCAATGGTCGAGGACCAAAGCTTTTTCCAGAGACGGGCCTCACCAGGAGGGTACGGGCCGCCCTGCTGCTACTGCGGACCGGCTGCGTCTGGACCGCGGCCCGCCGCTATGCCAAGGGTCGCTGCACCTCCCCGGCCTGCAGCCGTTGCGGGGACCCTGAGACCCTCGAGCACCTCCTCTGTGCCTGCCCTGGTTTGGCACAGGAACGCTCGAGGGTTACCACGGCCTACAGGAGACAGGGCCTGCCTGCCTCCACACTGGAGCACTTCCTCTTCCCGTCTCATCCTCATCTGCCAATGCTCTGGAGCCTGGTGGAGTTCCTGGAGGAGACGGTAATAGCGGCCTACCGCTGAGCGCGAGTCCTTTCCACCCCTGCCCTTGCTGCCGGTTGCTGACTCCTACCATCTCCGAGCCACAACATCCTTAACACTTTCGTGACCGCACCTATTCCCATCGATAGTATGTTATCGATGACTTCAAGTTCAAGTTTTCGCACTCTCTGAGCGGTTCTGGACAGCTAACGCAATACAAAGGGTAAAATAACATGTTTTTAACACGAAAGTGTTTTATGCCGGGGTCCACCAAGTACATCCGTCACGGATATGACGTTTATAAAATGGACGCCAAGGGGTAAGAAAGAAAAAAACCAAGAAAAAGATACCCCACTGGGAATCGAACCCACGACGCTGCGGCCGCGACGGCAAGCGCCCGACGCTCTACCAACTAAGCTAACTCGGGAGATGCTAAACACGGCGCTAACGCGCCATATATCTTTGTTGAAACAGCGCTCACTAGACGACGAGGAAGTAAAAGAAGGCACAGGACAGGCGCTGACTCGCAACTAAAGTTTATTAGGAAAAACACGCATATATATAGGTGATGTGCAACAACAAAACAACAAGAAAAACAACAAAAAAAACAAAAAATACACCAAAAACGAAAAAGACCCAAACAAGTCTCAGGCAAGTAAAAGCAAAAAAACAGGTATCATACTCTGCAGGTGCTGCAAAGGTACGAAAATTCTGCGTCACTCAGCGAAATCGATGGCATGCTAACACACTTATCTCCTTTTGTTCTAATGTGGAAGGCCTCGATCACTTCCCTTGCTACCTGCTCTTTATGATGCGATAAAATCATTGTGTCACTGAAGAAGGGTGCGCAGCCGCATTCGTGGCAATGAGCGGCGAGAGAAAATGGCTTTGTTTCTGTCAATGATCGTTCGTGTTCACGAAGACGAACGTTAACGCATCTTCCGCTTTGGCCAATGTAAGTTTTTCCGCATGATAATGGTATTTGATATACTATGGCCTCCTTGCAATCTGTATAGTGGTAGGTGTGGTCAATTGCACAGTTGCCAGGAACACTTTCCCTGTCGTTCCTCTGCTTATCAATGCTTTGCTGTACCTTTGCACAAATGGACACCAGCTTATGAGGAGATGAGAAAACTACGTCAACGCCATATCTTTTGGCCACGTTTTTTAAACCGTGTGCCACTCGGTGAGTGTACGGTATCACCGTGTACTTTTTTGCTCTGGCGCTCCGCTCATCATTTCCAGGCTGCGTTCCATTTGTTTTTAGGTGTATGCGCATCTTCTCGCACGCTTGCGCAATTACGTGTTCCGGAAAACCCGCTTGCCTAAGTCTAACTACTTGTTCATCAAAGCTTAGTTGCAATCTATCCTGGCAGGACTTCTGCAATGCAGCACGGACACAAGAAAAGGCGAAACCGTGCTTTATTATATTTGAATGATTTGATGTTAAGTTCAGAAGTGGCTTCAGTGAACGAGGATGGTAGCGCCAACAAACATGAGTGGGTAAAAATTCTAACTGCAGGTCTAGGAACTGCAGGGCTCCGTCCTTCATCATCTGAACCGTGAAGTTCAAGCCACTGCCGTTCTCGCGGAACACCTTCAAGATATTAAGTGAATATCGACAATAATCGCCAGCTTCGAAAAGCACTAAATAATCATCAACATAGCGGAAAATATGTTTTGCCATTCCATCTAAACCTTGTGCCAGCTTCCTGTCCACAAAGCTCAGAAATATTTCACACAGAATGGGCGCAACTCTAGAACCAATACAAATTCCTTTCTTTTGGATGTAGATATCTTCTTCGTGTTTAACAAATGTGGACTTCAGGTAGAATGTTCCTAACTCTAGAAAGGATTCCAGAGGAACTTGACAACTACTAAAAAAGGCGTGTTCATCGTTGAAATCACATACGCACATTTTCACACTTCTCATTAATTCATCATGCGGTATTGAGTAGAACAAGTCTACGTCAACACTAACAGCCTGACATTTACCGGGGTTATTTTGCTGCAGGAGCTCTACGAGGGCAGAAGAATTGGGAACACGAAACGGATCATCTACATTTAAGGTAGCTAAATGCCGCTGCAAGTATCCCGACACAGCATGTTGCCAAGCGCCCCTCTCTGTCACAATTGACCTAAACGGTATATCAGGTTTGTGCGTTTTCGCGGCAAAGAATACATGCAAGAAACTGTTTTTGCTTTTACTTGCCTGAGACTTGTTTGGGTTTTTTTCGCTTTTGGTGTTTTTTTGTTGTTTTTTTGTTTTGTTGTTTTGTTGTTGCACATCACCTATATATATGCGTGTTTTTCCTAATAAACTTTAGTTGCGAGTTAGCGCCTGTCCTGTGCCTTCTTTTACTTCGTCGTCGTCTAGTGAGCGCTCTTTCAACAAAGATGAACGCATACCAACTCGCTCAAACTTCCATTCTTATGCGCGATATATCTTTCACACATTCTCTTTCGCGGCGGGCGGAGCGGGGCGGTGCCGCCGTCTATGAGATGTGAAACGAAGTAATGCTTCACGATCGATACCTACTAGCGCTTACTCCGAGATTGCGTGCGATATCGGAGGCCATGGTTAAAGCGTCTCAATACCAGAGAGGTAGACTGGCCGCGCTGGCGTCGCCGAGGCACCCTTGACGCAGTTACGTTCTTTACCTTTGGCTTCATGTTAGCGTGCGTCGGCTCATCGGAGTAGTGCAGCTTCCACGTGCACCAACGGGATTTCTCCGCCGCCGACTGCTTCAATTGCGAGAGCACCGACTAACAAAACTGCTGCAATATGCGTTGCAGAAAGGACGCGATTTCGACGGGCGAATGTCGTGCCTTGGTGGAGCGAGAGCAGCGCCTGCGAGACAGAGGCCAGCGGGACGCACGCGTTTGCGGCTCAGGCTACGAACCACTACCTCCCGTGTTGCTGAAGCGCAGTGTGTGTTATATATGCATGAGCACAGGCGTCGGCTACCCATTACTAGAAAGCGCACACCGTGCCGTAGTGCATACCGGTTACCAGTGTTGATTATGTGCTGGTTGATATCATCCTTATGCGGGATTCACGATTCGCTGTGTCCAAATATATGTTCACACCGTTAGCTACCACAACGGTTTAATCATGATCATGGGCGTTAGTCGTCGCGATAGAGACATGCTGTCAACACGGATGCATCCACGTCAAACGGTGCTATAGCTGCCAAACACGAATAGACATTGTACAAGCTCTCATATATCACTACACAATAAGCATATATATAGGCGGTATTGCGCGACGCGACTGTATGACGAACATGAATAACAGGTGGTAACATGAAAACCGTGACATGATGTCATGTATGTCATGATTTACATGCCGCGCTCATGGTGCATTCGCGGCCGTTTCGCTAGCTTGATATACACCAAAATTGGTATTGTGCGAAGCGACTGTATGACGAACATAAATGAAAGGTGTTAACATGAAAATCATGACATGCATGTCATGTATGGCATGATTTACATGCTATACTCGTGGTGCACTCGCGGCCATTTCGCTCGCTTGATATACACCAAAATTGATGTTGCGCGATGTGACTGTGTGACGAACATAAATGAGAGGTCTTAACATGCGAATCATGTTATGCATGTCATGTACGGTATGATTTACATGCCACTGTCATGGTGTGCTTCCGGCCGTTTTGTTAACTGGATATATACCGAAATTGGTATGGCATGACTCGAATGCGTGATGAACATAAGCGACAGGTCATGCATTGTATATACCAGAATATGCATTTCATTGGCATGGTGTATACTAGATTGTGCATGCATGCGTGCATGGCAAACATGCGATATATGGTGGACTAGATGCCATGGCATGAATGATTTCATTTGGCAAACAAGGCGATGTATGCAGCTCTTTGCTGGCTGCTTCGCATTACATCGATTCCCACAGTGCGTGGGATCTGCCGAATTTTTTGTGCTCCCTTAGCCGCACGTTCACGCACCTGCCAGTCTGTCCGATGTAGCATTTCCCACATGACAGCGGGATATGGTAGATGACGAATGCCTTACAATCCATTAATTTGTGTTTATGCTTGATGCCACATTCTACTTTTTCTGTCCTAGAGGGATTTGTTTTCGAACAGAGGCTCTCTAGCTTGTGGGGCACAGAGAAAACTACCCTTATATTTTCCCGTAAGGCCAATTTCTTCATGTTATGAGACAGTTTATGAATGTATAGAATGACGGCTGTGTTCCTGTACTCAGGAGCAGTGAGGTCTTGTGGGTCAGGATTGCTCGATCGTGCACGAAGTTTCTTGAGGTTCTTTTGTACTACCTAGACCAATACATGCTCAGGATGACCGGCTTCTTTTAGACGTGAAATCTGTTGCGTGAAACTGTGACCCATGAGGTGTGTGCAGGACTTTTTTATAGCGTTACTGAGGCACATAGCTGTAATGCCCCTCTTGGTCAGTTTTGAGTGGTTCGGGTGAAAGAGAAGTACTAATCCCTTGTTGGCGCAAGGTGCATAACACCAGCATAGCTGGTTGTCCGAACAGGTTAGCATAAGGTCCAGAAATTTAATGCGCCCGTCAACCGGCCATTCAACGGTGACTTCCAGGGGTTTAAGACTAGCACAACACTCATTCAGTACTTCGGTACTCTTTCAGGAAACACCCAGTTGGGCAGCCAATAAAAATGATAAAATCACCCACGTATCGAATAACTTTCCGTACATTAGTTCCTTCGAGATGATTCGCCAGGCCTCTGTCAAGTTCATCTAAGGGAAGATTACTCAACATTGGGGCGATACAGGAGCCAATACAAACAACCCTTTTGTGCAGTAACACAGATTGGTTCCATTGTATAATGGTCGAGGTTAAGTAAAATTGCAACAAACACAGGAAATCATCACTTGAAATGCCCGCTTCAGAAGTAAATTTGAGTACACCATATTCATATATGCTATTTTCAATGTATGTATATATGTATGTATATATATATATATATATATATATATATATATATATATATATATATATATATATATCCTCCTGAGACTCACAGTGAATTTAGGGTCATGGATTTTTGTTAAACTTTCAGAACTGCTTTTTCTGAGTGCAAAGGTGAAAAGTGTCACGTAGTTTTTCAATATATTATGTTACTTGGCCGCATCACGTTGTCCATTATATTGGACATTGGGACTCTAAGGGGATGTTTTGGGGGAACAGATAGTAGAGCGTAGTTGAGGCCAGTGACCAAAAAAGAGGACATCTCGCAACAGAAATATACTTTTATTTGCTGCTTCCAAACCGAAAATACAATTCTTAATGGTCTTGTAAATTCCAGTCCGCAAATCTTAGTTTAAGATGAGTGGGCATTTTCAAAGCATCGCCGTTCCTTCGTGATGCAATAGAACAGTTGGCACTTTTCGCAAAAAAACTTTGTTTTCATGTTGCAACCTGAAGTTCATGAAGTAAACACGAAGTCTTCAGCAGAGTCGTCATCACTGTGCGAGAGGTCCAAGTCTGAGGTGTCCCGCTCTGCAATTCTCTCCAAGGTTTTCTCAGCCGTGGCATTACTCACACCGGGCCTCTTACCTACAAAAGAGAATACGTGATGTGTAAATGTAATAACGAGAGAACTGCAGCGAAAAACGTATTACTCTCTGTAGAGCGCCAAGAGAGCACACGCGCGTACTGTCGTGTTTTTGTTGTCATTGACACCCAATGTCAATTATATTGGACATTGTCAAACATGCAACGCATGCAAAAAAACTACCCAATTTTTTGCTCAAATATGAATTTCTTTGTGTGCTCCAACGTCTTACGAACACAAATCAATGCTTAAATGCGCTTTAAGACATCCAAGAATGAATATAAATCCACTTACTTCTTAGGCGGCAGCCGTAAAAATCGTTCGTGCTCAATCCCGCCATTTGGAGTGCTCCTGAGAGGCGGGAAACACACCGACTTTGACCACATTCACTAGATGGTAGCACGGGTCCCACAAGCAGCCGAGGAAACGCTTTCCGGGAGGAGGCAAGCGCTTGGAAAGCCGCGGTGCGCTGTGTTGCAATGTCCAATATATTGGACAAATTTCCCATTGCCGGGTCTCAGGAGGATATATATATGCGACGCATCGCGCACACGCCGAGCCTATAAAAAAAGAAAAAAAAACGCCACACACGTTACTCAACATACAGAACAAAAACAATGAACCTCACTCGTGTGTTGCTCGCATCAATCCTAGGTACAAGTAATTGCACGCGGCTGGCCGAGATTGGTAGCACTGGATAGTCTCGTCTGAGGCTGCCGAGTGAGCGCGAAAGGGCGGCCGCTCTCCGCAGCACGGAATCACGACGTAACTCGGCGTGCGCATGCGCGCGCGCGCAAGTCACGTGGTTGAGAAGAAAAGTTTCTCCCTTGGTGCTTGCCGCAAGAGGGCGCTACGAGTAAATGGTCCGCAAAGGAGAAAGTCGCTGCTACGAAGGATGAACGGAGCCCGTTGCTCCATTCTCGCTCCCTTTTTGTTTAGAGTGTACTAGTAATGGGTTACCGACACCTGTGTTCACGCATGCACTACCACACCGCGCTTCAGCAAGACGGGAGGCAAATGTTGGTCGCTTGAGCCGCAAACGCGTGCGTCCCGCTGACCTCTGTCTCGCTCCAACAAGGCACGACATTCGCCCGTTGAAATCGTGTCCTTTTTGCAACGCGTATTGCAGCAGTTTTGTTAGTCGGTGCTCTCGCAATCGAAGCTGCCGGCGGCGGAGAAATCCCGTTGGTGCATGTGGAAGCTGCACTACTCCGATGAGCCGGTGCACGTTAACACGAAGCGAAAGGCAAAGAACGTAACTGCGTCTCGGGTGCCTCGGCGACGCCAGCGCGGCCAATGTCCCTTGCTGGTATCGAGGCGCTTTTACCATGACCTCCGATATCGCACGCAATCTCGGAGTAAGCGCTAGTAAGTGTCGATCGTGACGCATTACTTTTCACATCTCACAGACGGCGGCACCGTCCCGCTCAGCCCTGCCTACCTACACCGCTAACAGAGAGCACCGTGCGAAAGAGGATGTGTGAAAGATATAAGGCGCGTTCGTGGAGTGTCCTTCATCTGCCAGTAGGTTTAGTCGGTTGAGTGTCGCGCGCTTGCCGTCGCGGCCGCAAGGTCGTGGGTTCGATTCCCAGCGGCGGATCTTTTTGTTGGTTTTTTTTTCTCATCCGTTGGCGTCCATTTTATCAACGTCATAACCGTGACGGAAGTTCTTGGTGGACCCCGGCATAAAACACTTCCGTGTTAAAATTACTCTCTGACGCAACCGAAAGGTGCTTCAAGCGCGTAAAATACAGTTTCAAATTATACATGTTTGTTTTTAAGCAAAATGGGTCTACTTGCGAGGATTTCTTGACCTACCAGTAGATTGAACCACATCGCCGTTGGGTTAAAAAATTTTAAAAATTCGACAGATCCCACCTACCGTGGGAGTCGTTGTTATGCGAAGCATGCGGCGGGAAGGTGACTGTGGCGTAATTTTTTTACTGAGCAAAACACACGAAATGATGCTAAAGATTTGTATAAATTTTATACGCACACACACATGCTGAAGAGCCGCATATGTGTTATAAACCAGTTGTTTACAGTTGGGTAACGCTGCCAACAGCAACGTGGGTATTACGAACACCGGAAGCGGTAAGCTGATATGTAGTGCTTATACAGTGAAACCTCGGTGATACGAATTTCGCGGGGTTACCAAGAATATTCGTATCATCCGAAATTCGTATCACCAGAAAACACGGAAAGTTAGTATGCGACAAAACAAAGGTGACATACGTTTTGATTCAGTGTTTCTCAGGGCCGCAGCGACGTCATGAACAACTCTGAATGATTGCCAGTAAAGTTTTTAAACGATAACGGTCATACTTGTACTCGTATATAAGGTCCATGCGCGCGTGTGTAATCAATGAACCAGATGTGTTGTGCCCCGTGACCGCTAATAGCAGCTTCCTAATCTTACTACTTGCAGCGATGGCGTAGTGGGTAGAACATCAGCTTCGCATGCAAGAGGTCCGTGGTTCGAATCCCGGTGCCGGACAATTCCCAACCGGATTAAAAAAAAAAATCCGCGTGATGATGGAATTGTGTAAAAAAGGCCTGGGGTGCAGCCTCACTGGCGACCACAGCCAGCAATGCACTCCCTCACCAGAGCAGGATTGGCCACCCTGGTGTAGTACTTGGCCACTACCTCCCACATGAATACACCAATTAACCCTCGGCCCTCAGTCCCCAGCGGCTGCGAAGCAACTGACCAAGGCGGCGGTCAGACCTGCGACGCAGCAGAGGGTGCTAAGAATCTCTGGGTCCGGACAGGCCGCCATTGGAATCTGAACTTGGCTACATATAACGCTAGAACTTTATCTAGTGAGGCGAGTCTAGCTGTACTATTCGAGGAATTAGAGGGTGTTAAATGGGATGTAATAGGGCTCAGTGAGGTTAGGAGGCCACAGGAGGCTTATACAGTGCTGAAGAACGGACTGCTATCGCGGCTTAGCTGACAGAAGAGAACTAGGAGTGGGGTTCCTTATTCATAAAAATATAGCTGGCAATATAGAGGAATACTATAGCATTAATGGGAGGGTGTTATGTATCGTGATTAAGTTTAACAAGAGGTACAGGATGAAGGTGATACAGGCCTACGCGCCTACATCCAGCCATGATGATCAACTGGTTGAACGCTTCTACGAAGACGTAGAATCAGCAATGAGTAAGGTAAAGACACAGTATACTGTACTGATGGGCGACTTTAATGCAAAAGTAGGCAAGAAGCAGGCTGGAGATCATGCAGTTGGGGAATATGGCATCGGCTCTAGAAATGCCAGAGGGGAGTTACTAGTAGAGTTCGCAGAACGCAATAATTTACGGATCTTGAATACCTTCTACAGAAAACGGACTACTCGTAAGTGGACGTGGAGGAGTCCTAATGGCGAAACTAAAAATGAAATAGACTTCATAATGTGCGACCACCCGGGCATTATACAGGATGTGGAAGTAGTTAACAAGATCCGATGCAGTGACCATAGAATGGTAAGATCTAGAATTCAACTAGACGTGAGGAAGGAACGGCAGAAACTGATACGCAAGAAGCCGATTAATGAACTAGCTCTGCGAGGGAAAGTACAGGAATTCAGAGTTTCACTTCAGAATAGGTACGCGGCTTTAACCGACCTTAGCGTTGACGCAATGAATGATAATCTGACTAGTATCATTAAGGAGTGTGCAGTGGAAGTCGGGGGTACAGTCGTTAGACAGGACACTGGTAAGCTATCCCAAGAGACGAAAAACCTCATTAAGAAACGTCAAGCTATGAAAGCCTCAAATGCAACAGACAAAATAGAGCTGGCGGAGCTTTCGAAGTTGATCAATAGGCGTAAAGTAGCCGACATAAGAAAGTATAATATGGAGAGAATTGAGCATGCTCTAAAGAACGGAAGAAGCCTCAAAGCTACGAAGACAAAACTGTGCATAGGCAAAAATCAGATGTATGCGTTAAGGGACAAGGATGGCAAGGTCACAACCAATATGGATAGAATAGTTGAGATAGCGGAAGAGTTCTACAGAGATCTGTACAGCAGCCGAGACAGTCATGATGATAACGTAAGAAGCAGTAATATCCCAGAGGAATCTGACATCCCACCAGTATTAACAGGAGAAGTAAAGAAAGCCCTAGAGGGAATGCAAAGAGGCAAAGCCGCAGGTGAGGATCAGGTAACATCAGACCTGTTGAAAGACGGTGGAGAGATTATGTTAGAGAAACTGGCCACCCTGTATACGAAGTGTCTCTCAACAGGGAGGATACCAGAATCTTGGAAGAATGCCAACATCATCTTGATCCATAAGAAAGGGGACGTCAAGGACCTGAAAAATTACAGGCCCATCAGCTTACTGTCCGTTGTCTACAAGCTATTCACAAAAGTAATTGCTAACAGAATTAATACGACATTAGAGTTTAATCAACCAAGGGACCAGACAGGATTTCGTACAGGCTTCTCAACAATAGACCATATTCATACTATCAATCAGGTGATAGAGAAATGCGCGGAATACAACCAACCCCTATACATAGCCTTCATAGATTACGAGAAGGCATTTGATTCGGTGGAGACATCAGCAGTCATGCAAGCACTGCGGAATCAGGGCATCGACGAACCCTATATAAACATAATGGAAGAAATCTACAGCGCATCCACAGCCACTATAGTCCTTCATAAAGAAAGCGACAGAATCCCAATAAAGAAGGGCGTACGACAGGGAGACACGATCTCTCCAATGCTATTCACCGCGTGTTTACAGGAGGTTTTCAGGGCCCTAGATTGGGAAGAATTAGGGATAAGAGTTAAT
This sequence comes from Rhipicephalus sanguineus, assembly GCF_013339695.2. Taxonomy (NCBI): domain Eukaryota; kingdom Metazoa; phylum Arthropoda; class Arachnida; order Ixodida; family Ixodidae; genus Rhipicephalus; species Rhipicephalus sanguineus. The sequence continues at coordinate 133,946,112 of NC_051186.1, forward strand.
GGAGAGTATCTCAGTAACCTGCGCTTCGCTGATGACATTGCATTGATGAGTAACGCGGGAGACGAATTACAGCTCATGATTACTGAACTGGATACGGAAAGTAGAAGAGTAGGTCTGAAAATTAATATACATAAAACTAAAGTAATGTGGAACAATCTTGGCAGAGAACAGCGCTTCGCGATAGGTGGCGAGACGCTGGAAGTTGTAAAGGAAGGAGTACGTCTACTTAGGACAGATAGTAACCGCGGAGCCGAACCATGAGAGTGAAATAACTAGAAGAATAAGGATGGGATGGGGCTCATTCGGCAAGCATTATCAAATCATGAATGGTAGTCTACCACTATCTCTCAAGAGGAAGGTATATAACAGCTGCATCTTACCGGTACTTACCTACGGAGCAGAAACCTGGAGACTTACAAAGAGGGTTCAACTTAAATTGAGGACGACGCAGCGAGCGATGGAAAGGAAAATGATAGGTGTAACCTTAAGAGACAGGAAGAGAGCAGAGTGGGTCAGGGAACAAACGGGGGTTAAGGATATCATAGTTGAAATTAAGAAGAAGAAATGGATATGGGCCGGCCACGTAGCACGTCGGCAGGATAACCGGTGGTCATTAAGGGTAACTGACTGGATTCCAAGAGAGGGCAAACGCGTGAGGGGAAGACAGAAAATTAGGTGGGTAGATGAGATTAAGAAGTTTGTAGGTATAACGTGGCAACAGAAAGCACAGGACCGGGTTGATTGGCGGAACATGGGAGAGGCCTTTGCCCTGCAGTGGGCGTAGACAGGCTGATGATGATGATGATGATGATGATCTGTGAAGATACGTTGCACTTTCGTGTTATACCGATTCCTCTGACGGAGGGATCAGCCATGTTTTTTGATCAGTTTTGTTTGCGACTTTCTTTTTCCAACGCGGGGAAATTTTTAAAGCTCGTTCGTAGTCGGGTAGGTGAGCGCTCGCTGTTTCAGACTTCGCGTCGACGTCGCTCGCGGGTGCTCCACAGAAACGGCGACTTTCGACGAATTCGGATTAACCTCATCGGTAACCTCTGGATGATCGTAGCAGCACAGACACGGAAGACGACTTCAACTTCGAATTTTAAGTCCTACTTGGGCGTAATTAAGTATGGGGTTCCCCAAGGATTGATACTTGGTCCTTTACTATTTGTACTTTACATCAACGACATAGTAAGTATTCCTTTCACACCAAACATAGTAATGTACGCCGACGATACCAATGCATTCTTTTCTGGTTTAGATCTCCGGGATATTGAGATAACCGCAAATTTCTGGTTGGATGAACTAAAATTATGGCTTACAGTTAACCAGCTAGAACTAAACATAAAAAAAAATTAAATTTATGCTCTTTAAGCAAAAAAATAGGCCTGTAGATAATGCTATCTCTTTGATTTTAATTGGGGAAAATATTGCGCAGGTAAATAAAATCCAATTTCTTGGCGTATGTTTTCAAAGCGACCTTAGTTGGTCTGACCATGTGGACAACTTTAAATGAAGATATCAAGGTCGATCGGTCTAATTCGACGCTTGCAGCATCTACTTCCAGGCAGAGTTACACGGCAGATTTACTTTTCTTTTATCTACTCGCAAATCATGTATTGCATTTTAGTCTGAGGTACGTTTAACAAAACAAATAGAGAAAGTATAATTCTTCTCCAAAACGCGCACTAGGTCTAATAACTACCTCGGTCCGAACAAACATGTCTCTTTTTCGTGTGTATAATGTACTGCCATTCCCAGAGTGCTATAGGATGCAACTAGCCATGTTAATCTTTAAAAAAATTAAAGATAATTTTCAGATTTTTTCTGATAAATACTTAAGCAGAGATCTTACATATAATCTGCGTACTGTTGCGTTGGTCGGGCCAATGTGCCGGACCAACTATGGTGTACAGTCACTTGATAACCAAATTGTTTTATTGTGCAACAAGATTCCTGAAATAATTGAATACGCTAGGGAGGCTACAAACATTAGACAATTTAGGAAGCGAATTATGAATGTAATAAATTGAACACAATTCTATGATGCATGTGTTGAAACTATTTAATGTATGTTATATACTTAATGTATTGATTGTTTTCACATTACACTTAAATTTCTATGTATTTCAATATCTGTTACATGGTGCTGATCATAGTGCATTTTGTATTTATCGCTGAGGAACAGCTTTGTTTGCATCTTTATCTTTGTCCAATTGCTTTCGTATTCCTCGTTTATTTATTCTTTGTATATATACTGTATATTCTATACGTTGTCTTGCTGTACCTGCCCGAGGTGCCTCACAAAGAGTGGGCCAAGTCAGGAGACACACTCTCCTTCTGCCCCGTTCGTGGGCATTTTGTGAAAATGCCCTAATAAATGAAATGAAATGAAAATGAAATGATTCGCGAGGTTTCAGTACGGACGGCGAAAGTGTGTCAAACCTCCCCGGAACATCAGCACCTATCCGCCGGTAAGTTTCGTCTTCTTGTCGGGTCGTTTTATCGCTGCCGCGCGTCCATGTAAACGTATCCGGTGCGTACTAAAAATAACAGCTCTTATCTGCAAGGTGTTAACTTCATTCGGGCGGGATCACTTGGCGCCGGCTGCAGAAAGAGCGCAGTTCTCTCTGCGAAGACGGCGCGGAGTGGACTTTGACCCAACGCTCCGGTGTGCTGCGCGGCGGCGTCTTCGTGTTGTTTTTCACCGCAGAAGTCGTCAGAGAGATATGCAACCACAGAGATAAGTATGCGTGGATGCATACTTTCGAAAAGCCAACATACAGTGAGCGGGACGGATCCATGGAGGGAGGTTACTGAAGAGAAGATGAGCAAGTTCGTCACACTCCATGTCTACATGGTAATCGTTGAAGTCCCGCGCTTGCATTGGTGTTGGTGACGACGACACATATTTCCAGGCCTTCGTTCACCGTCAGTGATGCCACGGAAAAGGTTCAAGGCTTCTTGAGTGTCTCTGATCTGAAGAAGACGAGCGTCGCATTCCACGAGAAGCTTCACCACGTGTCTTCTCTTTTGCAACACATGAACGATTCTTGTACGCTATTTTTTAACCCCATCGGAACCTTTCAATGGATGAGAAAGTGGTGAAATCTGAAGGTCGGTATGGTATTCGGCAGTATATGAGGGAGAAAAAGGTCAAATTAGGGTATGCAGGGTACAATTATGGATGTTTGCAGATTTGGAACAGGGTACACTGCTCATTTTAACGAATACATAGGAAAATTGAAAAATACCAGAACTGCAAACTATGCTAGGAAAGTTCAACAAAAAAAAAATTACGGGGCATGTACAGCCAGCCTTTGTTTCACCGCATCGAGAAACTGGATCGCGCGGTGACATGATAGGCACTGGTGCCTATATTCTTGTATTTATATAAATATTCTTTGTATTTACAGTGCTTATATTTCCACTGTTATTCAACGAGGGCTTTCCGTTCAAAACGTATATTTCGAGTTTTTTTAAATGTTTACCCTTTGCAGAGTAGCATTGATATTTTTATGAATCTTTTTTTTCGTTTTGATGCATTTTTCTTTGCCTGATAATTTTTTATTATATTCAAAATAAATCCGTTCTTGGTAATCAATACTGTTGGAAAGACCAATCATTCTGTCATTTGATACCCTACACTTCAGCATCAATTAATATCTCCGGCAGGAATAAAAATATTTCCTGGAATAGCCAAAAACAACCGATTTTTCCGCGGTCACGAAAGTTTCAACACTTCTACCCCCTTTTCTCCCATGCTCCCCCACCCCAAGACGCTGCGCCGTGCTCCCCATTGGGCTGCAGAAATTAGGCGCCTCATTCTTCCTTCAATCACAATATTAATACTCATAACAACCTCAGGGCGCCCTCAAAACAACACTTCAGGACGTTTTTAGTATGTTTTCAGAACAACCATTGTGCAGCCGGTTCGGTACCGTAGGCTGTTATATTTTGTATTACTACATATGATTTATTTCTTTTCATGGTATTTACATACATTACAGGAAAAACACCTCTGTGAGGTCTTGTGTATGTATACTGCGTCAAGAAACGGAGAGGTGACAATAAGTGCTTCAATATGACAAAAAAAAAAAAGCTTGTTGACTGAAATTCATTTATTTAAACAGTTGTTAAGATGTTTATTGGACGGCACTCGGCGACAATTCGCTATGGCGACAGTCAAGGCCATAGCACGGGCTCCGAGAGCGAGCGGCGTTTATAAGAGGACGACCCACTAGGAGCCGCTGGAGAACGAAATCGTTAACAATACCAATTGCTTCGCCACAATTACCCCGGGTACGAAAAGGGAGCCGTCCGGCGACCTAACAGCTCGTCACTATGAGTGGGTCATATATTAGGCCTTGAGGCACTCCACTTTGACTATGTCGCGCCCTCGACGGCGCATGTCCGAAGCTGGTTGGATGGGTTCGATCAAGTAGTTGACCGGGGGTGTGCGCTCGACGACCCGGTATGGGCCTTCGTATTTCGGCAGCAGTTTTGAAGAGGCCACTTGCACTGGTATGAACCGAGAGCCATACGAGCGCTCCAGGGAGGAACGTGGGCTCAGAAGCGGTGGTGCCATCGCGAATGCTCTTCTGCAGCTCTTGTTCCTGCGTCGTAAATGTCTTGGCAAGCTCGCGACACTCTTCAGCAAGCCTGGCTCTGTCAGAAATAGGCGCACACTCCGATAGATCCGGCTTGTATGGAAGTATCGTGTCGATGGTGTGCGACAGGTGCCTTCCGTACAGTAAGAAGAAGGGTGAAAAACCAGTAGTGCTCTGAGGGGTGGTATTATAGGCGTAGGTGACGAAGGGCAGAATGGCATCCCAATCGGTGTGATCGGCGGCAACGTACATTGACAGCATGTCGCCGAGCATGCGGTTAAAGCGTTCGGTTAGGCCATTCGTCTGCGGGTGGTAAGCAGTAGTTTTGCGGTGAACCAGCATGGCACTCTTTCAGAATGGCTTCCACGACTTCCGATAAGAAGACACGGCCTCGATCGCTGAGAAGCTCTTGGGGTGGACCGTGACGCAGTATGAATCGGTGTAGTAGGAAGGAGGCAACATCGCGCGCTGTAGCCGCTGGGAGGGCGGCGGTTTCGGCGTATCGCGTTAGATGGTCAACAGCGACGATCGCCCAGCGGTTACCAGCCGAAGTCAGAGGAAGTGGTCCATACAAATCGATGCCCACGCGCCCAAACGGACGGTTAGGGCAAGGTAATGGTTGTAGACCTGCTGGCGACAAGTGCGTTGCAGCTTTTCGGCGTTGGCAATCGAGGCAGGAGCGAACGAACTTCTGCACGTAGCGGTACATCCCACGCCAGAAGTATCGTTGTCGAATGCGGTGGTAAGTTTTGGATACCCCAGAGTGCGCGCATTGCGGGTCAGAGTGGAAGGCCTCGCATATTTCAGAACGCAGACTGCGGGGTATCACTTGTAGCCACTGGCGGCCGTCGGCGTTGTAATTGCGTCGGTGCAGGAGGTCGTCACGAACGGCGAAATGGTGGGCTTGACGACGCAACGCGCGAGTGGATGGTGTTGCCGATGGTCAGTGAGCAAGTCGATCAGCGAGGTGATCCATTTATCCTTGCGCTGTTCAGTAGCGATGGTGTGAACGTTGATTGAAGCAACAGCTATGTGAGATACTGAGCAGGGGGCATTGTCGTCAGGCAAGGGAGAGCGCGAGAGGGCGTCGGCGTCAGCATGCTGGCGTCCGTTGCGGTACAGCACGCGGATGTCGTAGTCCTGCAGGCGAAGTGCCCAGCGGGCGAGACGGCCTGAGGAATCCTTCAATGACGACAGCCAGCATAGTGCATGATGGCCGGTGACGACATCAAATGGGTGACCATACAAATAAGGTCGAAACTTTGTAAGGGCCCATATGATCGCCAGGCACTCTTTTTCCGTGACTGGGTAATTGGTCTCGGCTCTGCTAAGCGTACGGCTTGCGTATGCCACGACATATTCGGGGAACCCTGGTTTGCGCTGCGCATGGACAGCGCCGAGGCCTACACCGCTGGCGTCCGTGTGTACCTCCGTTGGGGCCGTGAAATCGTAGTGGCGTAGTATGGGAGGAGACGCCAACAAACGACGCAGCTTTGCGAACGCGTCGTCACACTCGGACGACCACGAATTTAGGGGTCCGTTACTTCCAAGGAGCTTCGTCAGCGGCGATATGATGGTGGCAAAGTTTCGTATGAAGCGTCGAAAGTACGAACACAGTCCTACGAAACTGCGCAGTTCTTTTACGGACGTAGGTTTGGGAAATTCGGCCACGGCCCGAAGCTTGGCCGGATCGGGAAGGATTCCGTCCTTGGACACGACGTAGCCGAGGATTGTCAGCTGCCGTGCTGCAAATCGGCACTTCTTCAGATTCAGTTGGAGACCGGCGTTGCGCAAACGCGTCAAAACATGCCGCAGACGTTGGAGATGCGTGGATAAGTCCGGAGCGAAAACCACGACGTCGTCCCGGTAACACAAGCACGAGTGCCATTTCAAGTTGCGCAGAACGGTGTTCATCATGCGCTCGAAGGTCGCGGGCGCATTACACAGACCAAGCGGCATGACGTTGAACTCGTACAAGCCGTCGGGCATGACAAAGGCTGTGTTCGGTCGAGCGTCGTCCGCCATGGGTACTTGCCAGTACCCCGAGCGCAATTCAAGAGATGAAAAGAATTCGGCTCCTTGCAGGCTGTCAATCGCGTCGTGGATTCGCGGCAGATTCGCGGCAGCGGATAAACATCGTTGCGAGTGATCTCGTTGAGCCGTCGGTAGTCCACACAGAATCGCACGGAACCGTCCTTCGCAATGAGAACAACGGGAGACGCCCATGGGCTGTCGGAGGGCCGAATAACGTCGCGTCGAAACATATCGTCGACTTGCTCATTAATGACCCGCCGTTCTGCGGGAGACACGCGATATGGACGTTGCCGCAGTGGTGGTTGGGCGCCGGTGTCGATGCGATGCGTAACAGCGGAAGTGCGGCCGAGAGAAGTTTGCCCGACATCGAAAGAAGAACGAAATTCTTCCAGCAGGCACAGAAGTTGGGAACGCTGGACCGATGTGAGGTTGTCAGCAATGGAGGACCTAAACACATCAGCAGGTGACAAATCGGACGCGGAAACAGCGCTGAGCCTACCGGAACTGGGACAGTGCGTGTCATCGGGTGCATCCATAACTTGTGCGTCTTCGACGGGTTCCACTCTGCCAAGACATCCCCCTCGCACCAACGTAACAATGTATCGAGATGGGTTGTTAACAAAAATAGCGGTGCTGCCCCGAGTGACTTGGACGGTCGCGAAAGGTACCAGCAAGCATCTCCTTGTGCAAACGTGGTCAGATGGCGAAATGAGTGCAATGGTGTCGGAGAGACCGACGCAGTCGACTGACACAGCCGTCGACGAGTTTGGAGGCACTTTAATATCGTCTTTGACGAGGATCTTGCTCGATACCGATGAAGTGTCTGCCGGCGTCAGATCTGAGAACAGGGAGAGTTAGATTTCGGCTTGTGCGCAATTAATTACGGCGTCGTGGCGGGAGAGAAAATCCGATCCCAGGATGATGTCGCGAGAGCATGCAGCAATTATAATGAACTCGACGTCGTACAGAACGTCATGAATGACGACGTGAGCTGTGCATATTGCTGTAGGATGAATACTCTGGGAGCTGGCTGTACGGAGAGACATCCCAGAAAGTGGCGTCCTCACTTTTCGTAGTAATCGGCTCAATTTTTGGTCCATGACGGATACGGCGGCTCCAGTGCCGACAAGGGCAGAGCCGGAACACCGTCGACAAACACGTCTATCACGTTCGATGGGCTTCGCTGAGGCCTTTCGCAGTTCGATAGCGTCGCAGCTCTTGCCTCCTGGACTGCGACGACTAGTTTTCCTGGTCGCTTGCGACCGGACGTGGGCGCATCGGCGACAGTGAGCGACGTCGTGGAGACGGAGAGCGCCGAGCAGATGGAGCTTGGCGTGACGTCGGTGACACCGGCGTAGGTGGGGCGTAAAATGTGCGGTTTGACTGGCTGGCGGCGGGCGACACGACTTGAGGCGGCTGGACGCGATTGCAATAACGCGCCACGTGGCCGGCGTAACCACATGCGAAGCATATGGGGCGGTTGTCAGGTGTGCGCCATCGGTTTGCTGGAGCAGGGCCCGCCCATGGCGCAGGACGTGATTGACGGGGTGGCGACTGATATGACTGCATCGTGGGCTGCAGTCGTGGCCTCTGCATGACGTCGGCGTAGGTAGCCGGCACAGCCGCTTCGAAGGACTGATGTCTAGCGGCGGCTTCAGTGTAACTGTGTGGGGCTGCCGTAGGTATTACTGGGGACGTCCTGGCGACAACTTGGGCGTAACTGAGCGGTGCAGGAGCCGGATGGTGCTGGTGGTATTCAGGCATGACTTCCGTGATTTCCTGCTCAATCGCTCGACGGAGGGGAGGGAGAAGAATGGTTGACAATCTGTTGAACGTACTGAGGTTGAGCAAAGTCCAGCAGAGAGAACTGGCGCGCGATTTCGTCGGGCACGAATGACTTCACCTCTGCGAGCAAGGCGGAGTGGTCGAATATGGTCGACAAGCCAGCGAGCTTGGCGTCGCGGGATGGAGAGCGACGGGTCATCGAACGCTGCCGGCGCAGCTCCTCGTAGCTCTGGCAGAGCGTGATGACCTCGGCCACTGTGCTGGGGTTTTTGGCGAGCAGCATCGTGAAGGCATCGTCGTCGATGCCTTTCATAATGTGCCTCATCTTGTCAGATTCCGACATGGTGGCGTCGGCTTTCTTACAGAAATTGAGGATGTCTTCAATGTAGCTGGTAAAGGTTTCGCCAGCCTGCTGAGCTCGTTCTCGCAAACGCTGTTCGGCCTGCAGCTTACGAACGGCAGGGCGGCCAAACACGTTGATAATGACGGTCTTGAAGATGGACCACGTCGTAAAATCGGATGCGTGGTTGTTGTACCACAGGCCGGCCACACCCGCGAGGTAGAAAACCAAGTAGGTCAATTTTCCTGCCTCGTCCCATTTATTGGGGACACTCACGCGTTCATAGATCGCGAGCCAGTCCTCCACGTCGGTCCCATCTGCGCCAGTGAGGACTGTGGGGTCGCGGATACGAGGGACACCGGGACATGAGGTCGGTGTAGGCGGAGGCGCACCTCCACCCTGCACCTCCACCAATTTGTTAAGCTGTTTATTGGACGGCACTCGGCGACAATTCGCTATGGCGACAGTCAAGGCCAAAGCACGGGCTCCGAGAGCGAGCGGCGTTTATAAGAGGACGACCCACTAGGAGCCGCTGGAGAACGAAACCGTTAAAGAATACCAATTGCTTCGCCACACAGTAATTAGTCCCAACTGTTTATGATGACGGCTTTCTCAGGCATCCGAGTCCGAGTAGTCTGAGGCAGTGTCTGAAAAAAAAGCAATATTAAGGCATTCAACACAAATTTACAAAGATGTTTTACTGTACCGGGCTACTCCTGCAAAAAAAGACATCAAATAAAGGCAGTTACAATTTAATGGAAGGATTAATACATGCAAAAGGAACCACATGCTGTCCCGTGTAGAACAATGCTACATTTCATGACAGTCTCATGTGATGTCACCGCAGCATGTGACGACTGCGACTCAATGGCCCATGTTTGTAAACTTCCTCGGAAGTCTGGCACAATGTCCTCGTCACCACGTGTATCGTGCACAGTGCACTCCTTAGTGTTAGAGGCTCCGCTCTGACAGCCCACCAGTGCACTCGACACGGGCATCGAGTTAACTTGCCCGAGGTCGGGCCATGTGCCAGACGCGGACGACGATTCCCCGTTATTCACGTTGGGACTCTCCGAAGCACAATTCACCGCGATTTGTTCGACTGGTGCCGATCCATTCATTGGAGCATCAGTCAGAGTGTTGAGTAACGTGTAAGCACCCATCAACACGGCGATTGACCTCCCGTCGACGTCTACGATTTGCACTTTCAGACATCTCACTTTTGTTAACTGTACACTACACTGTAATGTACACACAAACAACAAAGATGCGGCTTGCACTAACCTTCATTAACACTGTACTTCACTGCAAGATCTTGACAGTCAGTTGACTTGGAATGGCTTGGCTGGTTTGGCTACTTGACTACCCAGAACGGCAACGCATGGTCAATGGTTGCCAGCGGCTAGTTTGTTATTACGCGCTACAGCAGCGGATATTCACTAATATATGGCTGCCACTTTTAAGAACATACTATTAAATGCGAAGCATTTCTTAGCGAACTTCTGCGACTTTGAGCGTATCTATCTATCTATCTATCTATCTATCTATCTATCTATCTATCTATCTATCTATCTATCTATCTATCTATCTATCTATCTATCTATCTATCTATCTATCTATCTATCTATCTATCTATCTATCTATCTATCTATCTATCTATCTATCTATCTGTCTGTCTGTCTGTCTGTCTGTCTGTCTGTCTGTCTGTCTGTCTGTCTGTCTGTCTGTCTATCTATCTATCTATCTATCTATCTATCTATCTATCTATCTATCTATCTATCTATCTATCTATCTATCTATCTATCTATCTATCTATCTATCTATCTATCTATCTATCTATCTAGCCGCCTACGACTTTGTGGTCTCCTGGCCGTTTCGTTAATGGTATGTATACCAAAATTGGTATGGCATAAGATGGCTGTATGACGAACATAAATGACGGGTCATAACATGAAAATCATGACATGCATGCCATGAGTGGCATGATTTACATGCCACGGTGTTGGTGCTCTTGCGGCCGTTTCGTTAATTTGATATATACCAAAATTGGCATGACGTGATAAGAGTCCGTGACAAACATAAGTGACAGGCCCTATCATGAAAATCATGACACGCATGTCATGTACAGCGTGATTTACATGACATGGTCTCCGGGCGCTCGCGGCCGTTTAATTAGACGGATATATACTAAAATTGATACGACGAGACATCTCTGTATGGCGAACATAAATGAGATGTGGTAACATGAAAATCATGACGTATGTCATTTACTCCATGACATACATGGCCCGCTCATTGTGCGCTTGCGGCGGTTTCGCTATCTTGACATGTACCAAATTTGGTATTGCACGATGCCTGTATGGCGAACATATATGACATGTGGTAACATGAAAATCATGACGTATGTCATTTACTCCATGACATACATGGCCCGCTCATTGTACGCTTGCGGCGGTTTCGCTATCTTGACATGTACCAAATTTGGTATTGCACGATGCCTGTATGGCGAACATATATGACATGTGGTAACATGAAAATCATGACGTATGTCATTTACTCCATGACATACATGGCCCGCTCATTGTACGCTTGCGGCGGTTTCGCTATCTTGACATGTACCAAATTTGGTATTGCACGACGTGACTGTATGAAGAACATAAATCACAGGTGGTATCATGAAAACCATGACATGCATGTCATGTACAGCATGATTTACATGCCATGCTCATGGTCCGTTCGCGGCCGTTTCGCTAGCTTGATCTACAGAAAAATTGGTATTGCGTGACGTGACTGTATGATCAACACAAATCCCATCATGAGATGAATGTCATGTAGAGCATGATTTACAAGCCACGCTCATGGTGCGCTAGCGGCAGGTTTGCTAGCTTGGTATACCCCAAAATTGGTATGTCGTTACGTGACTGTATGATGAACATAAATGACAGATGGTAACATGACAATCGTGACATCAATGTCATGTAGAGCATGATTTACAAGCCACACTCATGGTGCGCAAGCGGCCGTTTCGCTGGCTTGATATGCACCAAAACTGGTATTGCGTGGCGTGACGGTACGCCGAACATAAATGACAAGTGGTAACATCCAAATCATGTCATGGATGTCGTGTAGGGCATGATTTACATGCCACGCTCATGGTGCGCTTGCGGCCGTTTCGCTATCTTGACATGTAACAAATTTCGTATTCCATGACGTGACTGTATGGAGAACATAAATCACAGGTGGTAACATGAAAGCCATGGCATGGGTGTCATGTACAGCATGATTTACATGCCATGCTCATGGTCCGCTCGTGGCCGTTTCGCGAGCTTGACATACACCAAAATTGGTATTGCATGACGTGACTGTACGACGAACATAAATGGTAGGTGGTAACATGACATTTATGATATTGTTACAAGCCGTGACAAACAAGCAGGAATGCTCCATCGAGTCGATGAAGACGACGATCGCAATAGCGCTCGCGTTGTTGTTGTTGGCGTTCCGCCATCTTGGCTGAAGGACTCCCCGTGTATATCCTGTAAATACATTTCATTCATTCTTTCTTTATTGCGGGTATTCTCACTCTCGTGACATCTTGGTGGAGGGGCGGGGTACCAACACGGTATAACGGAGCTCCGAAGCGGCCGAAACTTGGTTGAACCCACGATGGCAGAAGAGGGTTCGGTCCCTACAGCGGCAACCGCCACGACGACAGTTCTCCTTCCGCAGCTGAAAGACCGAAGCACGTTTTGCGGGACTGACAATGTCGACATCGAAGAATGGTTGCCGATGTACGAACGCACCAGCAAGAATTATCGCTGGGACGACACTCTTATGTTGGCGAACATCCTATTCTACCTGAAAGGGACAGCCAAAGTGTGGCTCGAAAACCACGAAGCAGAAATTGGCAGCTGGGATGCGTGCAAAGAAAAGATGCGTGCCTTGTTTGGCAAATCCACTGACAGAAAGATAGCGGCCAAAAAGGAGCTGGCGTCTCGTGCACAGACATCGAATGAATCCTACCTGTCTTATATAGAAGACGTGCTCGCCCTTTGCCGCAAAGCGGACGACAGCATGGAGGAGTCTGAAAAAGTGGCTCATATCTTGAAAGGAATAGCAGATGACGCATTCAATCTGCAAGGACTGTGACACAGTAGATGCCATCATCCGTGAGTGCCAGCGTTTCGAGACCGCCAAAAGCCGACGTATTGCCCATCAATTTACTCGTCTTCCTAATACAGCAGCAACATGATCGTGCGAAGACGCCCCCCTACCACAGGCACCACTGACTGCGGAACACGTGACGAAGATAGTCCGACGTGAACTCGAAGCTATCTCTCTTGCCTCCACGTGCTCTCGTTCCTGTGATTCCGGCTCGCAAATGGTACCACTAGTGCATGCCATCGTTCGCCAAGAGCTTTCGAATGCTGGCCTGGACTCCGTGTACACGGCCGCTCCCTCTCGATCGAATGACCGTCGTCCGCCGCTTTCGTACGCCCAATGCCAGAGGTCGGTGCTTCCTCGCAATCTCGCCGAGTGGAGGACTGCTGACGACCGGCCCTGTTGCTTCAACTGCCGTCGTATTGGCCACGTGGCCCGCTATTGCAACAGCAGGTGGTATTGGTGTCAGGCGTCCTATGGGTCCAACCGTCGCCCAGAGACAAATGATGGTCAATTCCAACCCCACCGTGAGTCACCTCAGTCCACCAGTGATGACGTTTCTTCCACGCCGTATCGTCAGTCACCATCACCGTATGGTCACCAGTCCCGCTCGCCGCAATCTCGTCGCCCGTCGTCTCGCTCACCCCAATTCCGCCGTCCTGCATCGCCGACTTCCCACCTGTCTCGGGAAAACTAGACGATGCAGCTCCCGGAGGTGACGCTGCATCGACGATTCGCCCGCTAAATTCTCTGACCACACTGCAGACTCGACGCAACCTTATTGACGTTAAAGTGGACGACGGACATAAGTTGTTGCTCTTGTGGACACAGGCGCCCACATATCAGTGATGAATTCAGAGCTTCGTCGCCGCCTTAAGAAGGTTTTAACGCCGCCCACGGTTCCGCTCATCCAGGTCGCCGACGGTGGAACATTTCTTGCGCTTGGGATGTGCTCTGCACGTATTAGTGTTGCTGACCGCTCCACAGCTGTACTATTTGCCGTGCTCGAAAAGTGCTGCCATGACCTCATCCTCGGCATGGACTTTCTGTCCGCCCACTCTGCCCTTATTGACTGTGGAACCGGCTTACTTCAGCTCGACCTACCATGTTACTACGACGCTCCAGCAACACATCAACCACGTTTGTGTTCTATCGAGTACGTCCGCCTAGCGCCTCAAGCCGTTACGTATGTGTCACTGGGCTCTTGTCCTCCTATTCGCGACGGCGATTATGTGTTGACGCCGACCATTGACGTTTGGCTGGCCAGAAATATTGCCGTTCCTCACATGGTTTTCACGGTCACGAATAATCGAGCATCTCTACCGATACTGAACTTCAGCTGGTGTGCGCAAGTTATCCCAGATGGCATGACTCTAGCCAACGTCTCTTCTCCTGCTGACCATTCTGTTTCTGCGTTCATTGCAGACGCTTCCCCCCCCCCGCTTCATTCTGTGCCTCATTGAGCCCAGCTGATCGCGACATTGACAAGATGATCGCGCCTGACGTTGTTCCAGCACAGAGAGCCGATATCCGGCGTATCTTGGAATCCTTCCGGGACATCTTCGACTTTGACGACCGCCCTTTAGGTCAGACGTCGCTCGTCACTGACAAAATCAATACGGGAGACGCCAGCCCAATCCGAAGACGTCCTTATCGCGTGTCCCACGCTGAGCGACAGGTAATACAGCGTGAAGTTGATAAAATGCTCACGAAAGACGTCATTGAACCATCCTGTAGTCCATGGGCATCCCCAGTCGTGCTCGTAAAAAAGAAGGATGGCAGCTGGCGCTTCTGCGTAGGCTACCGTCACTTAAACAAGGTCACGCGCAAGGACGTCTACCCGTTGCCAAGGATTGACGATGCTCTCGACTGCCTACATGGGTCTGCCTACTTCTCCTCTGTCGACTTGAGGTCGGGATACTGGCAGATTTCTGTCGATGACCAAGACCGTGAAAAAAACAGCATTTGTGACACTGGACGGACTTTTCCAGTTTAAAGTAATGCCCTTTGGATTATGCAATGGCCTGGCTACATTTGAAAGGATGATGGACTCCCTGCTACGTGGGTACAAATGGTCCACGTGCCTTTGTTACCTCGATGATGTCATCGTATTCTCACCGACGTTCGAAAGCCACCTTAGCCGCCTGTCGGCAGTTCTTGAAGTTTTCAGGAGCACAGGTCTCCAGCTGAACTCTTCCAAATGCCGTTTTGGCCGCCGAGAAATCACTGTGCTCGGCCACCTCGTCAGTGCTCAAGGCGTCCGACCTGATCCTGACAAAATTCGGGTCGCCAAAGACTTCCCCATACCACGTTCCACGAAAGATGTACGCAGCTTTGTCGGCCTATGTTCTTATTTTAGACGTTTTGTCAAGAACTTCGCCCACATTGGTCGGCCTTTGACACAACTCCTGATGAAGTATGCTTCAAAATAATTAATTGTTGGGCTAGTTGGTTCGACATATCTGGTTTGGGAGAGCGAAGGCTTGGCAGGAAGGACATGACGACACAGAAGAACAGACGCCTTGAGCGTCTGTTCTTCTGTGTCGTCCTGTCCTTCCTGCCAAGCCTTCGCTCTCCCAACCCAGATATCCTGAGGAAGGATATGCTGTTTTCTTGGTGTCCCCAACAAGCTGATGCGTTTCGCAAACTCACTGCGTTGCTTACCGCCCCGTCCATCTTTGCCCATTTTGACCCGTCAGCACCCACTGAGGTTCGCACCGACGCCAGCGGACATGGCATTGGTGCAGTTCTTGCTCAGTGGCAGCAAGGAAAAAATCGCGTCATCGCCTACGCCAGTCGCCTCCTTTCCTCATCCAAGTTTTCGATCACTGAGCGCGAGTGCCTCGCACTTGTTTGGGCAGTCGGCAAATTCCGACCATACTTGTTTGGCCGCCCCTTTTCCGTGATCACAGATCACCATGCTTTGTGCTGGTTGTCGTCCCTCAAAGATCGTACTGGACGACTTATGCGTTGGGCTTTGAAGCTTCAAGAATATAGCTTTGACGTAACCTACAAGTCTGGCCGACTGCACCAGGATGCTGACTGTCTATCTCGCAATCCTGTAGATACCCCTGACCTGTCGGCGCATGATTCAGACGCCTGCGCTTTCGCCATCTCTGACCTCACCGACATACGCAGTGAACAGCACAGTGATGCCAATCTGCGGTCCATCATCCAAGGTCTACGTTCTCACGACTCCGACCCGTCCCTCGACTTGTTCGTGCTCCGTGATGACATTCTCTACCGGCGAAACACGAGGTCCGAAGGCCCAGAGCTTCTACTAGTTGTTCCCGCAACGCTCCGCTCTACTGTTCTTGAACAGCTTCGCGACGCCCCAACCGCCGGACACCTCGGAACGGCCCGCACGTATGATCGCGTCCGGCGTCGATTCTTCTGGCCAGGCCTTTACCGTTCTGTGCGCCGATAGGTTGCATCTTGCGAGTCCTGCCAACGCCATAAGCGTCCTTCGCTGTCGCCGCCCGGCCCACTTCAACCTATAGACATTCCTGCCGACCCGTTCTACCGCGTCGGCCTCGATCTCGTTGGACCATTTCCAACGTCGCTGACTGGGAATAAGTGGATTGCCGTCGCTACAGACTATGCGACACGATATGCTATCACGCGAGCACTACCGACAAGCTGTGCAACTGATGTCGCGGACTTTCTGCTTCACGACGTCATTCCCCACCATGGAGCTCCACGTCAACTGCTGACCGACCGTGGTCGCGCATTTCCCTCAAAGGTCGTCGACGACATTCTTCGCTCGTGTTCTACGCGTCATAAGCTCACCACTGCATACCACCCGCAAACTAATGGACTCACTGAGCGCCTCAATAGCACGCTGACCACAATGCCATCTATGTATGTTTCTGCGGACCACAGAGATTGGGATAACACTCTGCCTTACGTGACGTTCGCCTACAACTCGTCACGCCACGATACTGCTGGCTTTTCCCCCTTCTATCTCTTGTATGGCCGCCATCCCACTTTACCGTTTGAAACTCTACTACCATCAGGTACCTACACTTCAGCAGAGTACGGCCGCGATGCAACTGTTCGAGCTCAAACAGCTCGCCAGATCGCACGGGATCGTCTTTCAGCCTCGCAGCTGTCTCAAAAGTCTCGCTACGACAGCCATCACCGGGCCGTCTCCTACTCCCCAGGATCGTTGGTCCTGCTCTGGACACCTTGCCGCCACGTTGGTCTGTCATCGAAGCTCCTCTCCCGCTATTCCGGGCCGTATAAGGTCTTGCGCCAGCTTACCGACGTCACGTATGAGATCGCCCCGTTGGACAGTACATAGTCATCGTCTGTCCCCTCTACTGACATTGTGCACGTATCCCGTCTGTAGCCTACTTCTCCGCCCACGATCGTGCTCTTCCCTAAGCGCCGAGACGGCGTTCCCGGCGGCGGGGGCTATATGTTACAAGCCGTGAAAAACAAGCAGGAATGCTCCATCGAGTCGATGAAGACGACAATCGCAATAGCGCTCGCGTTGTTGTTGTTGGCGTTCCGCCATCTTGGCTGAAGGACTCCCCATGTATATCCTGTAAATACATTTCATTCATTCTTTCTTTATTGCGGGTATTCTCACTCCCGTGACAATATGAATGTCATGTAGAGCATGATTTACATGCCATGCTCATGGTACGCTAGCGGCCGGTTCGGTAGCTTGGTATACCCCAAAACTGGAATTTAGTGACGTGACTATATCACGAACATAAATGGCAGGAAGTAACATGAAAATAATGATATGCGCGTCATGTAGGCCCTGATATACATGCCATGCTCATGGTGCGCTCGCGGCTATTTAGCTGGCTTGATATACAGCAAAATTGGTATTGCATGACGTGTCTGTACGACAAACATGAATGCCAGGTGGTAACATGCAAATCGTGACATGATGTCATGTAGGGCACGATTTACATGACATGCTCATTGTGCGCTTGCGGCCGGTTCGCTAGTCTGGTATACCCCAAAACTGGTATTTCGTGACGTGACTGTATGACGAACATAATTGGCAGTTGGTAACGTGAAAATTATGACATGCATCTCGTGGAGGGCTTGATTTAAGTGCCACGCTCATGGTATGCTCGCGTCTGTTTCGCTAGCTTGACATACACCAATATTGGTATTGCGCGACGCGACTATTCGCAGCGAGATCGGGCTGTAGGTGGCAGCACCGTCGCCGCGTTTGTGTGGATAGGCGGTCGGCGGCGCGTATACAAATGTACGCAGCGGCGCTTCTCCGTAGGCGGTTTGAGTGGATTGTTGGCGAGTAAAGCGCGTTGGCTCCAGCCTAATGGTGATGTATGTGCCCTCCATTGCCACATCAATGCACGCAAGCGTCCTAGCTTACCTATTAATTGTGAGAGAAGTGCAATCTGCCAATCAATGGGGTACTGGCCTTCAGTCACATTCGTGTTTTGCCCCGTGCTCAATGTTTTTCTTGTTTTATTTGCACGTGTTTAAATTGTGTTTTGCCTATACCAGAATATAAACTGTGTTGCGCGACTGAGCCGTTGAAGTATTTATTTGCTCTAGCGGCTACAAAGAAAATGAACCTGTATTTCTGCGTAATTAATGAAGTAGAACTTTGTGCACTCTGCTTTTCTGTTTGCATGAATACGCGTATTGCTGTAGAAATGCGTGGCTTCGGGCCTTTTTTCCGCTTACCATCCTCTGCAAACGATAGTTCATGCTTTCCGGTATCACAAGGATTTCCAAATCGCCAACACATCACGAGATGGTGTCGCTAAATTTGTGCATTCACACTTCGACATTTAGTACTTTTTTTTCGTTTAGGACGACGCCGAATGAACTATGTGACGTGCTTGAACGAGAAAGTGGTACCCTCATTGAAATGATTTTGGCGAATCGACGGTACGATGGTTAGACCTAGCGCCATACCGACACGAGCGTGTACTCACTAATTGGAGTGCATACAAGTATCGTAAGGCGAAATGCTTATGTATATCGTGTAGGCATACGTACAAGCATTTGATACTGTGCTAGCACAACGGAATAAGCTGTAATCTGAGGACGCGCATGACGTACGCACACATGCGAACACGGTGTGGCTAGCAGACGACGCAAGGAGCCATCCACACCGCGGGGTTTCGCCTGCTCGCCGCTAGGTGCCGACTATGCTCGATCTCGCCGCCAATATGATGAACACTAATGGCAAGTGGTGACATGACAATCATGACATGCACTTCATGTACAGCATGATTTACATGCCATGCTCATGGCGCGCTCGCGGCTGTTTCCCTGGATTGATATACACCAAAACTGGTATTGCGTGACGTAAGTGTACGACGAACATAAATGACAGGTCATTCATTGTGTACCAGAATATACGCTTCAATATATAAAAGATTGTACATAGATGCATGCGTGATAAACATGGGATATGTAGTGAACTAGATGGCATGACGTGAATGACTTCATTTTCCTCAGAGAGAAACAAGGCGATGTATGCAGCTCTCTGCTGGCTGCTTCGCATTACATCGATTCCCACGGTGCGTGGGATCTGCCGGATTTTTTTAAATGAATATTTCGCAATATCAGCTTCGATACCCAAGATGATTAATTACTTGTGTTTGAGAAAGCGAAACGCGTAATTTGAAGCTTTTCAACCAAAAGAGAAGCAACGAGGCGAAAATATGCAATGACTGTGTGAAACAAACGTGCTGAGAAAAATTTCACATATGGTATGCATCTACTTAGTGTGAGAAGGGCGCGAGGAATCATATGTAAGCGCTCAGTGCATGCATTGCATATGTCATCTCCAAAAGGTCCCTCGAAGAACCTTTTCAGGACAACTTGTTAGCGCGCTCTCGATATTGCTTTTGTCATCCCCGAAAGGTATCTGGAAGAACCTTTTCAGGACAACTTGTTGTCCCCAGAAAGCACTCGCAAAGACGTTTCCGGGTCAAACCAGCTCGTGTCGTACTCAATACGTACCAAGGACATCGAGAAATGTGCGAGGACGATTGTACCATTTGAGGACGACCTCGGGACGTCGAGTGTTGTCTGGGTACTGTGCGCTGCAAATGGATATTCCCGAACTTGTCGCACCTGTAGGTACATTCATCGAGTAGAAACAAAGATGCTTTCGCCTTACTGCCCGTAGTTCTTATGTTTTGCCGCTGAGATAAGCGAATTAAAAAAATGGGATTACATCCGGCATAATCTCTAGAATAGTGTTCGTAGTGTGAATTTTTAGAAGGTTGGTCTGCTGTGTATATCTATAAAATTTATAGGGCTATTCTGAGACATGCATGTAACATATGTTACCTCTTATTTTGCAGCAACGCTCTCCCATTGGTCACGGGTACGTGAATCACGGAAAAAAATTGAGGATTGCCGCAAAATACTAAAAAATTTGAGTGCTGTGTAATGTTTGTAAAATAAACATTTTATGGAGTATCCAAGGTTGTTTTTTTATCTTGCACTGGAGCCCCAGGAAACAAATAGCCCCACCAGGTTGAATTTTTAATGGGACGAGCTTCAGACCACTAGCTGCAGTAGTTCATAATGGGACACCATTTGCAACAGGCAACTGGCTCTTACTGATATCTCAGTAAGAGCCACTGGCCCCCGCATGGACCCACTGCCAACTGGTCCCAATTGCAACTGGAAACAACTGGGACCAGATCAAGTGGTTTATGGCAGGATTCCTAGTGGGGACCAGTTGTCAGTGTGTCCCAACTGGGACCAGTTCAAGTGGTTTATGGTCAAATTCCCAGGTGGGACTAGTTGCCAGTGGGTCCCAGTGGGTCCAAACTGGGACCAGTTGTTTCCAGTTGCAATATTTTCACCTGGGATTGCTTCAGCGTGCTCAAGTTCCAGGTAAGATCTGTACTATACGCCCAAGCAACCCTAGCCGACTGCCGAAGTTTGGCTGATCACTGGAAAATAGCCGGCAGCCGACTTCACTGGCCACCAGGCATCCGAAAAGGGTCGGCCGGAGGAGCGCTGCCGGCTACGCCGGCACTAAGTCGGCTGTACGATTCGCGCCACCGTCGGTGGCCGAGTGAACGCCGAGCGTGCCAAACGCTTGTCAGGGCGACAAGTCGGCAACACGTCGTGCCTGCCTTGGTTGCCGACAGAGGATTCGAACAGCGTTTATTTATTTTAGGGCAGCATAAAACACTGTAGGAAATATAAACAACTCTTACAGTGTGATTTTTTAAACATTACAAAAATGACCTGTGACACAACATACTTGTGGTCCTTGAGCTGATTACACCAAGTGAGAGATTATTTGTGCGAACAATACAAATACATTATTGAATAAATAACAAAAATAATAGCGAACCATTCAATTCGTGCATGGTTTCGCCAGGCGTGCGTCTTTAAGAGATGTTTTCGAAACCATCATTCGCCAAGTGTGCGATTGTATTTATATACATGGGCGTTAAACTAGGCTTTTGTCATTGTTCGATGCTTAAAACGAATTCTTATAAAAATAAAGGTTACTGAAGCAACAGTGAATTTCTACCTCAAATTTGATGGCATAAATATTAAATCGTAATATTTCATTCCAATTTGGATATGCATTGCAAACTCAGTGGCTACAGTTAGTTGCAGCAGGTAAGGCAGTGTAATTTGAACGTCATAAATGAACTTTATTTAGATAGGCGATTATTTATTTTGATTTTTCATGCAAGTAATGTCACCCGCTTCCAATAAACCGAGCTCACGTAATACATTTATGTCATTTCTGAACTAAAACGGCCATTAAAAACCATTCTGTATAACTTAAAAGAAGCATCATCTGTATACAGACAACATGAAGCATGAAAATTTTTGTCTGCTGCCCGAGCAGCGCTGCACCCAAACCCTAGTCCGTGGATAGAGAGACGCAATGTCTAACAGCTAGTCTTTTATTATGAAATTTGCGCAATGAGTAAAAGTTCTTATCTTTCGCTGACGGATAAACCAGGCAAACGGAAATATCATATATGCTATGTGAAAAAAACTCGAGGAGTGGCCGCAATGTAAGATTTTAGTACCAATACAAGAACAATATAAGCAAGAAATATTCCTTCAAGATTGTTAGAACGAACATGTAGCAATGGCAATCTGCACTAACGACTCCTACCATAGAAAATAAAACGTAGACGGTGGAAAAGTGCGGGAAAGAGGGTCAGCCTAAGGCTAAGGAATCGCGCACTACCCTAGCTAGGGAGCGTGGAGAGAAAAGCACATTAAAAAAAAAGAAACAAGAAAGAAAAACGCGCTACTGCGGCCCCGGTAGCTCCCTGTAGGCGAGGGAAACTTCTTTCTCTTTTTGTCACTGTTATCCGGTTTTCTTTCTCAGCGTTTTATAGCGCCGCAAGGGCAAAATGGTGGAGCCGCCTCCTCTTTCGAAGAAGCCGCACATCTTCAGGCACGCTGTCAGTGCCCAGCAGTGCGTCTGCCAAGATAAGAAAACGGGGCACATGTCGAAAACGCACCACTAAAGTACTTGCGTTCGTCAAAATTTACGTGTGTACGTAGCAACAAATTTTCAGGTTAACGCAAATTTATATTTTTTTAGGTGCAATATAGTTACACCTTTACCTCCCATAGATGATAGCTCTGGCTGAAACCAGGGAACTATACACTTACAACGGGTATATTCCTCGATATGCCTATTTGAAAAGTTTCTGTTATCACATCACGTTGTCAGAGGTCGCCTTGTATATGTTTGCGACATTCATCATTTTAGCACAGCATTTCTAATAAAAATGAACCCTCATTTTTAACAATAAAAGACAAAGCCGGTACACTGTAACCTACATTATAAAGGAGGTAAAATACTGCACAATGAGGATATAACCTAACGATGCACTGCCTCAAGATACGAAATAATGCCAGTCAGAAATCGCATTGTGATCATTTTATACGCCTTGAAAATACTATGCATAAGATAAGCAAGCGAATAGGATGCATAGAAATGCATGAGAAACATTCCGCGGATTTGTCTAATCTTCTGACTCGTACGTATGAAAGAATCGCATAATGGAGCATTTGCAGCGGGTAATGCGCAACGCCTACTGCTGTTCTGTCGGATCAATGTTAATAAAATGTTTACTAGTTCCGTTATTTCACAGAATGAGAAATATCAATGGGAGCAACTTACACCTGCTTAAAACTGGACGCTGTAGCTTTATATTTCTATGATTGAAATCAGGAGGCGTAGGACAAATGCATAGCTAGTGCCTGGCGGTAATCTGCCGTCGTCGGCGGTTCTCGCATGCAAAACGAAAAAAAGTAATAAAATTACATTGCTAATAGTAGAAGCCTCACGTGCCGTTGACGATGTGTGTGGCTGACTGGAGTATATAGAGGCTGCGCGACGTGAGCGCACCGTACGAAATTTCTACACATATGAGAGATTAATTATCAAGTCCCTTGCTGACACACCACATGGGACCATGTGCACTGCTCGACACCGTTAGATTGATTCATATATTTGTCCAGCGTTACATCGGCTGCATAGAGTGATGAAGATTTTTCAGCAGAGCTAATTAATCTAACGCCGTTGTTATCGAAAACAGGGCAAAATAACGCGACGTGGTGAAAAGTATTCGTCTCTGGTCGAGTGACAAGTTGAACGCTGCACAATTTTACTTTGAAATTCAACATTTAGGTTTCGAGCTAACAACGCGAGCGCGTTCGGGCAGTATGTTGGGAAATAGCAAGTCATGTATAGTGTAGCTACAAAAGCGATGACGGCGTTGGTCAAACAAGGAAAACAGAAATTACCGTCAACCACAGACGTAAGGGAAATTTCTTCGGATGACTGTCAACTCCCGGCTAAGGAATAACATCTAGTTTTGCTCTGAACTGACTGAAGTTAAGCTATTAATCGGATGCTGACTAGACATGCAATGGCCACAATGATGAGGGCATGCAATGGCATCAATATGGAAGTTGGAGTTTGGCGCTGTGAAGTTATTCGATCAGAGACATATCGTTAAAATATTTTTATAACCTTGAGAAATCGCAATTTTTAACACTCTGGAGATGAATGCATTTGCCACTAGGAAGTACATAACGGATTAATTAAGGAAGTGAAATAACTTTACATTGGTCCGTTGTGCAGCGGTGAGAATTGACTGAAATAGTTCGCAAATAGCACGTTGATTGTAAGCGACCACGTACATGATACCATCGATTACTAATAAACATTATTGAAAATGAATTTTTTTATTTATTTTATTTATTTATTCCTTTGTTTGACAATACATGATTGTCGTGGTGCAGGAGACTAAAGGAGACTATGAGTCGCCTGACTAGGCCTCAAGCACCACCTTGTACATTCGTCACAGAACGCAACTGCATTGGACAAAAAAAGTGCATGAGTACAACATTTTGATTAAAGGAGAAGAAAAACTTATAGAAACATAGTGTAACAAGACAAGGAAAATGGATTCAATTTGGATTCAAAATGAATTAATTCAATTTTTCTCCCATCGGAAAGGTTTTAGCTGCTTTATATCCATCGTCACTGGATAGCGCGCACTTACAACGGGGACAAAGGGAGAAGAACACGACAACACGTTGTCGTGTTCTTCTCCCTTTGTCCCCGTTGTAAGTGCGCGCTATCCAGTGACGATGAATACATACCAACTCGCCCAGTTTTCTGCTTTGTTATGCTTTATATCGAGGCCAAATATTATTAATTTCGTCACACAAAACGTGCGAAATAGAGTTCTCGCGGACTGTACAACTTTGGTGGAATATTTCAGCTGCGTGTTTCAGGGGTGCGAAAGCTCTAACTGATTATATGCAAAGCTGCATTGCGAAGCGATCTTAAAATCAGACCTTCTTGTAGCTTTTTACAAGTCCACTTGTCTAAGAATGATGTCGCAGTTGCAGTTCTGCTCCAATCAATAACACAAGCACTATAAAGTTATGTTTGCTGTACCTCAGTTTTCCCGAATCCGCCCGAATATTTTTGATGTGCACGTTAAAGGGGTCATGAGCCACTTTTCCAAGTAATGATCTAATGACCTCAGTATCGGAGTTTACTGCTTCCCGAATTGATTGCCGCAAAAATTTCTCGAATCCGTCAGGAATGAGCGGAGTTACGGGGGTTTGGCGCACGCTCTCAGCGCTTTCTCTCTTTTCTCGTGCCGACGAGCGCACTGGAAGCTACACGGGGAGAGATGGCACGGGGGAAAGAAGTTACGTCAGCGCGCGTCATGAAACGCGATCGCTCTCCCGCTGTGATTCGCGTGCGCGAGTGCGGCTACCGTGTAAATTTAGCACACTGAGGAGTGCGGCGCGGGCAAGTGGCGGCACCCCGTGGTAAGAAGCTCATCTCATCCGGCTATCGGCCAATAAGCATGCTATATCTCTTGCGACGTAAACTGGCAGATCCGCGACGTCAACGTGCAGACGCCCCGCCCACTGACGAGAGTAAGAACCGGCCTCTGTTTGAAAAGAGGGCGCATGAAGAAACGGCAACTTCGCGCTCCGCTTGTGGCCTTTACGCGGCGCGCACGACTGTAATATTTTGCAGAGCAGTTCATAGCCGTGTCAGCTTTCCGCAGGATGTGTTTTTTCAACAAGCCCAAGGGGTGCTTCATGACCCCTTTAAGTATTTGACTAGGAAAAGGTACAATTACGGAGTTGGTTAGGATGCGGAATTTAAATGTCGAAGTTTTTCACCTGTTTCGCAAGAAACATCACAACCTTTAGCCATCGGGCCGCCGAGAATCCGCATTGTCATGAGTACCTTTCAAGCCCTATACATCTTATGATGAAGCACCTATATGCTCAATGTACAGTGGTACGACATGAGTGTTTTTCAAATGTACTGAGCGTTTACGGTTTCTGCTCGAAGCTCAAGAAAACGCACCGCCTTTGCATGCATTAGATGCAAAGCATTTGAGTTGAACAACAGCAATAAATGGGAATAAATGCGAGTGCCGAGCAGAAATTTAATTTTGATCCTGATACTATAGCGCGCTAGGCTCTATTAAAATATCTACGATATTGAACTGTCCACCGAAAATTATGATCCCCGCCGCCACCTTGTCTATGAGTTTAAGTGGAACAGTTCGGCACTTCTGGAACGCTAGCACGGTGCTCACGCTTTAGCATGGTCGTGAATATAAATATATAATTGATCTGATCAAGCCGCATGACAAAGGGAGGATATCAGATATAATGGTTACATATATAGAGAAGTTTGCGAATAATAAACATTTGGAATATCGAATCGAATATCGTCATACTTGATTCGGTCTTCGGATGGAATAGCCCCTATGCGTTAATACTAATATCTCAAAATATCATCTATGTCCAAATAAACACGAAATTAGCGTAAAAATACGATAATTTCCATGGTCACAAGCTATACGTCGCTTGCAGAGCCAGAATTCGATAGTCCACACACTCTGAAGAGTTATACTGCGTGCAAAGAACATGCTTAAAATTCATACTTGATGATCAGTTTCTGGTTTTCATATTATTTTTTTTAATGCTGGGGTGCCAACGATATTTTGTGCTAACAACGAAAACGATTCAGTTCAAATTCGATTTAATTCTTGGACGCATTAGTGCTGCCCTAAAATGTTTAGGCATGTGCTTCAGTGGAAATATCGCGCGCCTTTTTTTTCTCTCCAGGCAGAGCTGATATAAGCAACACGTGCGTTCCTCCGAAAAAAAAAAGTGCTGAGATGGGACCTCGTGGTTTCGGCTTTGGAGAGAGAGCACACGCCAAAGCCTCTCCCAGAAAGAATGACAAGACCCGAAAGGAGGAACGGAATGTGCCGGCCTCCGTCGTGTTACGAGGGAGACGGGGTGTGCAGCCGGACGTACCCCGGACCTCTCGCTGTTTTTTTTTTCTTTGTCACAACGCTGAGGAGGGGAGCAAGCTCCGTGTGTGAGTTCCCGCCAAATCGTAGCTCTTTCGAGCGAGGACGTACGCGCTGAAACACTACACAGAGGGAAGCATTTCGTTTGCCTTGATCCTGAATGCGGCCGTTTCCTACTACCGAGGATTTGAAGCGAACTCGTAAGTGGCATTCTATTTCCTGACGGTGTATCACATGGTGAGTTTCGTCTAGCGACAAAATTAAATTTTATTTGCACAATTGATGCGTCAATCTGGTCGTCTCTTCTAGCTGACAGATCAGATGTTCAGGCGAACGGCGGTTATATTTGTCCGTGGACCCGAGACTTCGTTGACGGGCAAATATGTAAGGTTTTCTTGTTTTTTATTTGTGGCATCTCATTGTAAGACCATGACATATTTTGCCGTTTTCTCTAGGGAACCCTGCAACAAGGACTGTAGTGTGAATAGCGTGCTGCGCTGCTCTCGCCAACTGAAAAGAACTCTGGTAAGATGCATGCTTGGTTACGAAAGTCTCACGCAATCACTTTTCACATTGAATTGGGTCGCAGGTGCGCTGTAAATGCCGACTGTACAATATATGTGACTGGCCCGCGGCCGGTTTGAAGGTAAGATTGTGTTCTCATTAATCTATTTATTGTACCATTTGTTTTCCAGTGACATAGACAACAACGAAAACCTCGATCCATCCTGTCTCCACATATTATCTGGTTTGTGTGCTGTGGAGCTTGAAGCACTTCTCAGAATTTCAGCACACTCGCATTTATTGTAAGTGCAGTGTTTTTCTTACTTGTGCAGCGACAAAATTACTGTGTTTAGTTGTGTGAATAGAGTTTCTAGACGCGACATGTCTGTGCAACTGGTCAAGTAGATAGTCTACCTTTCTCGCAGTATTATTCATTGTTGTTTCTTTCAGTTTTTCTCGACAGAAGAACAGTGCAAGTCTCACATCTCGACGGTAAAACGTCGCATCTGCGCACGTGTTCAGGGCCAAGAGCACGAGAACTGGCCGAAAGAAGGGAGCCGATCCAACAGGAATGCCGTCCGTCTTATATGTATGTCAGCGCTATCATGCAGCGATCGCACGGAGTGTAAGCTTGCGTTGCACAAGGGCTGATGCGAGCGCTCCGTGCGAACAATGTTGCATGTAAAATTAGTTGGTTGGTTGGTTGATCCTCAGTTACTTGGCGCAACCCACCACAGGGGATCGGCCATGAAGCAGGTGGTACCTTATTTTAGGAATTAAATTGTTTTACAATCCGAATATGTTTAGGAATGAATGGTTTAAAAATTAGATTCACTGGTACAATCCAGATGTTAAAAAAAAGAAAAAAAGAAAACATTTAAATAGGTTGAAACAGTGAAATGGTGCATAAACTTAACATTCTATTCTTTTTGTTTCCCGTAAAAACTCGCACACGGCTGCGCAAACGTTCCTGCGGCTAAAGCCCATTTCAGTTGCATCAAAGGAAAGAATCACCGGAAGGGATAAATTTAAGCCCATCCTTCGGAGAGGTTGATCTAGCAATCGTTTTCTTTGATTTGTGAACAATCTGCATGTTAAAAAGAAATGATGCAGAGATTCACTCTCGTTGCATCTATACAATCACACTAGCAATACAATACAACTACACTAGCAACGTACCCACTACGCCACAAATAATAATTTCTGTAAAGTTGGGAAGCACCCACCACGACATTACTCGTCATTCTGCGGAGAAGCGAGGTACCATCTGCAAAGCATTATTTGCACTTTCTTGATGCGACGGCTGATGACGATGAAGAATTATGACTGAGCCTTTTGTAATGGGTTGGAAGCTTTAAATAACCCACTAGTTACGTAATTCGCATTGTGTGACGCCCGGTCGTTATTTCACTCTCCCACCACGCTTTATAACATACGCTAACGTGAGAAAGAGATAGAAGGAGGGAATTAACTTTATTGAGACCCTGAGGAAACGGATCATGGGAGCCTTTTGGGCTTCGTTGGCAACCAATGGAAGTGCACTTGCGAGGAACCCACTTCGCTATAAATCATAATTGAAGCCTTACGGGCTTCCTTGGCAACCAATAGACGTGCACTTGCGAGAAACCCACTACGCTATAAATCATAATTTTTGTGCAGTAAGGAAGCAGCCACTACGCAATTTTTCGTCATTCTGCGCAGAACCGTGGTACCTACTGAACACCTGTAAGGCAATATGTGCCTTACAGGTGTGCTGTGGCTAATGACGATGAAGGAATATGGCAGAGTCCTTTGTAATGGGTTGGAAGCATTCAACAACTCACTCGTTGCGCGATTCGCATTGTGTGACGCCTGGCTACAGAATTCGCGTTGTGCGACACTTGGTTGTTATTTTACTCTTCTACCACGCTGCATTACATATGTTAATGTGGTTCCTGCCCGACATGAAACCTGTATATGGTCCTTTTGCAAAGCAGTTTCAAGCGCCGTCATGGCTCTGAGGTAAGACACTGGACTCCTACGCAGAGGACCCAGGCTCGAACCTCGTTTTATCCTGGAAATTTTTTCTTATGTCGTTTTTTTTTCTTATTTCGAGCGATAGTGGTTACGGACACCGGCGGCGGCGGCGGACTACTACGGCGCCAAAGACGGCCCTTGTGATCTCATAATAGCTTTCGCTGTAAAAAAAAGCGGAGCACTACTTGCGGTAAACGTCCGCAACCGACCTACGGCCGTCGGTAAATCGACGCTTATGTAAGGTCGGGCCTTGGTCAACCCGCGAGCGGCATGCACTCGGCCTCGTCGGCCACGGTGGAAGGGCCTACATTGGGTGCCGACGCAGGCCCACGTGAGGCCATTGTCAATGCCCGACACCGGCCCTACATTGGGTGCCAAGGTTGAGCCAACGACAGTGCAGTTGGCCACCGACGTCAGGCCGACACTTTGCCAAGGATAAAATGCTGCTTGGGTATCCTGCTAAGATGAAATGAGAGCTTCTTTATGATTATTATTGCCGACATTTCTTGCTCACAATCTGGGGCCGCATTGTATCGGCACTCCAGTTGCAGCTTGCGTCCTTATGAGTGATGAATACGTGTTTAATATGCCATAAAACTTTGCATACACGCGCAGTATCTGCGTGTTTTTTCCTTTTTAACACGAAAGTGTTTTATGCCGGTGTCCACCAAGAATTTCATGACGTATTTTCGTCACGGAAATACGTCAGCAAAATGAACGCCATGAAATGGCAAAGAAAAAAAGCTATAAGAAAAAGTTCCGTTGACAGGAGTCGAACCCATGACCTCTTGGTTCGCGACAATGGCTGGCGGGCGTTTAGCCCACTGAGCTACCGCCAATTTTTTTTTCTTTATCACCTTTTAACAACAAACAGGGTTGCACAAAACAAGTACAAAAGAGTAAAAACATCAGCTAGTCTCAAGCATGATGTGTGTTTTAAAAGGCCTTGAGTGGCCCCGCCACGGTGGTCTAGTGGTTGTGGCGCTCGACTGCTGACCCGAAGGTCGCGGGATCGAATCCCGGCCGCGGCGGCTGCATTTTCGATGGAGGCGAAAATGTTTGACGCCCGTGTACTTAGATTTAGGTGCACGTTAAAGAACCCCAGGTGGTCGAAATTTCCGGAGCCCTCCACTACGGCGTCTCTCATAATCAAATCGTGGTTTTGGGACGTTAAACCCCAGATATTATTAAAGGCCTTGAGTGAGGCCAAGTCATCCAATGTCGTAAACCAATCAGGGGTGTCTTCTGCGTGTTCTAGCACATCTTTCATGTAGATCACACTTTCGATAAAGTGGTGTCGTGCTGAGCGTGCATCCACGTCCTCCTGTCGTACTGCCATGCGAGCCTTCCACAGGGCATGCATGCATAACAGCATAACCATATCAGTAGGAACGCCCCCTGTGTCGTCACAGGGCAGAAATCGTATGCCAAATGGTGATAACGGGAAATCTTTTTTGATTGTACATTGAAGGACGTCCCATAAAAATGTTGCATCACGGCAGTCGAGAAAACAATGGTTTATTGTTTCAGCCTTCCTGCATAATATGCAGTTAATTGACTAGGGAACAAAAATGCCTTTACTCTGAAGCCATGACTTCACTGGGAGCGTTTCTGTGTGTAGTTGAAAAAAATAACGTTTTTGTCGAACTTCGAGCAGGCATGGCTCTGACTCTTTTAAGCGCATTGCATTCTGAACCGAATAAGTATTTTGATCTATATATATTGGTAGAGGTAGAAATACATCTCTTAGATCCTCATACAGCTTTTTTCTTTGAAACTAACGCCAGATACTCAAGGGAAAAATGTGTTTTAAGTATTCTATAAGAAGCCACTATTTCACGTAGAAATCCTGGTAGTGGGCCAGCTGTCACAATGCTTGTTGACACAACATAGTCCGCGAGGTGGTCTCGTAGGCGAACTTGTAACACTGTTCTCAAAAAAGCGTTGCTCTGATCGCGAAGATAAAAAATTCGGCAGATCCCACGTACCGTAGGAGTCGATGTTATGCGAAGCATGCGGCGGGAAGGTGACTGTGGCCTAGTTTTTCTTAGTGAGCGAAACGTTACAATATGACGCTAAAGACTTGTATAAATTTTATACGCACACATATATGTTGAACAGCCGCACATGTGTTATATAACCAGTTGTTTACAGTTGGATAACGCTGGCAATGGCAACGTGGGTATTACCAACACTAGAAGCGGTAAGCTGATATGTAGTGCTTATACTTGTCCATTATGATGGACAACGCACGCACGTTTCACGAACCCGTGTGCATCTGTGAAAGAGCTTCTTGACAGTTCTTGAACAAGGTCATTGTCACCGTGGTCAGTGAGCACGAGCAGCTGGTCATGACTTGTTATTGGATCCGGTCGTGATCACGGTGACGAGGGGTCCATGTGTAGTGAAGTATGTGGTATAGTAGAGCTGTTGGAAATCGTGGATGCCTCGGTTTAGACAGACAGTTTGTCGACGACAAACTGTCTGTCGATACAGCCAGCGACATGTCGGAACCTGAAGTCACCCTTCGCGTTGGTGAGGTATAGGCCGCCGAGGCTGGTAGGCCTGTATAGTGCTTCGTAGACCAACATCAGTGGACGGTGCTTGTCGTATTCGTAGACTACCTGGGCGTATGTGGCCTACGTAGCCTAGTCTACAAAGCAACTGTCATTCAATCTGGCATCATCCTCGGTCAGGATGAGGACATCGCCCAGCCTCGTAAGAAATGAAGACACTGCGTCGTTCTGGCGGACTAAGTGCACTTTACGGTGCGATGATGTGAATATCATACGTAACTTTCGTTAATGTATTCCTCTGGGGTCGAGCAATGCTTCAATATAGCTTGCTGAATTATAGGAATACAAATGTAATGTTCATTAGATTGCTATAAAAGCGGAGGCAACACTGGAACCACACACGTTAATCTGATATGACGCCTGTAGCGTAGGAGTACACATTGTAGGAATGTTATGTAGGGTTTATTGCTTTCTTGCAAAATTAGATAGCCAGCACCATAACCACAGTTGACGTTACACGGAAATTACGCCTGCATAGGCTGTTTTTCGAAACCAGTTGATAGACTTGGCCTGGCTCTGGGGTAGAATACCTGATTGCCACGCAGAATGCTTGGGTTCGATTCCTGCTGGGATCCTAATATTCATTCTTTCCATTCTTCGGGTCAACGCTGCCGATGTCGGTTTTTCTTAACACTCTCGTATTTAAGTTGCAAATGTCTGTTCTCGCCGTTACTGGTTAGATATAAACTGTCAATCACCTGCGGCGCATACCCGTACACCGCGGCCCGTGGTAAACGGGTATGTGCCACACGAGTCTGGAGGAAAGGGTTTGAAGACGTACGCGACAGGATTTTCACGTTATTCATGTCATGACATAACAGTCATATTCGTCAGATCCTCTTACCCTCCCATGCCAATTTTGGTCTACACCAAGTTAAGGAGGCG
This sequence comes from Rhipicephalus sanguineus, assembly GCF_013339695.2. Classification (NCBI taxonomy): domain Eukaryota; kingdom Metazoa; phylum Arthropoda; class Arachnida; order Ixodida; family Ixodidae; genus Rhipicephalus; species Rhipicephalus sanguineus. Next base: position 133,978,843 of record NC_051186.1, read on the forward strand.
ATCATGAAAGCACCCAGACGTAGGCGGCTAGATAGATAGATAGATAGATAGATAGATACGTAGATAGAAACGCTCAAAGTGCCAGAGGTTCGCTAAGAAATGCTTCGCATTCAATAAACCTTGAAACAACTTGTTTCAAAAAAAGATGAGTTAGGCCTAGTCCACCATTCTGCACCCTCTGAAACAGATTGCAGCGACTCGTGCGCTCCCAACTCAAGCCCCAAATATAAACTGCAAACACCCTGCGAAGTTTCTACACTGACATTCTTGTCATGCATAATACTTGTAGAACATAAAAAAATTTTAGCGATTAGAAATATGTTGCACACACTTGCTCTCGAAAAGATTGAGAATTGATGACCACCCCATTTCTGAGTTTTTTCTTTTACCCTCTCGGTTGCTTCGATCCAATGCTCTATAGGCGCCTTGTGGTGTTGCAATGGGACGCCGAGGTATACGTTTGGCGAGTCAGACCATTCTACGTTGCAGTACAGTTGTGGCTTAGTTGGCCAGTCTCCATACCAAATGCCGAGGCTTTTTGCCCAGTTTACAGCACTCACCGTAGCTTGACAAAATGATGTAGTTTCTTTTACCACTTTTTGTACACTTTCTTTGTCTGTACATAGCACGGCAATGTGGTCCGCCTATGCCAGCACTTTGATCTCGTTGTCACAATAGCGAAATCCTTGGATGGTGGGGCATGAAACAATGTTTTGGCAGAAAGGCTCTATATATAGCGCAAATAGCAACGAGGAGGTTGGACAGCCTTGGCGCAAGCTGGCAGTAACTGGAATGCTCTCACTAAGTTGTGTGTTTATTATCAGTTTGGCTGTGCAGTCTGCATAAGCCATTTTAACGCCCTCTAGGATAACGGAACCTACATTAACTGTTGAAGTATTAGTAGTAAAATTTCGTGGGTTACCCTATCAAAGGCCTTTTCAAGGTCTGGCTGGAGTATTGCAATTCGGCCTCCTTCAGCATCGCATGACTCAAATATATTTCTTACTACATGTATATTGGTGAAAATCGTTCTTCCTTAATCCCGCATGTCTGATGTGGGCCTACAAGTGTTTTAATAACTCTTTGAAGTCGCTTAGCTATTACTTTCACGAACACTTTGTAGTCAGTATTCGTGAGGCTTATTGGTCTATATGACTCAACGGAGCGTAACTTAAGCAGATCATTGGTTTTAGGAATTAACACCACGTGTGTTGTCCTAAACGATGGAGGCATGCTTTGAAAACACTCGTTGATGACGCGATGCAAGGCTACTGACATTTCTGGTTTAAAACACTTGTACAGGGCTGCGCCTAAGCCATCTACTTGGTTTCAAGTCGCTTTTTCCATTTCGTTTACGGTAATTGGCATTTCGAGTTCTTCACATGTTCCTTCTCTAGTTGTGGCAATAGCGGCAAAAATTCACGTTCAAATACTTTGGTATCTTCATGTTTTTGATTTAACAGCCAACGAAAACGTTCAGTGAAGGCTTTTTGGATGTTTTTTTTTATCTCGGGTAACTTCGTTATTATAACAAATTTCGGTAATGTCTTTTTTCACTGCATGTCGCTTTTCGTCTCCTAATGCCCGCTTGGTGGGAGTTTCCCCGAGCCAAAATTGATTTGCGCGTGCTCTGACCACTGCACCTCGATATCTTTGAATGTATACTGCTTCTAGCTTGCTTTTAGTTTCTTTTATTTGCTTTGCGAACAGGCCCGGTTTAGAACTTTCAGTGGTAAGTAGGAATTGTAGTGTATCGTGAAGCTGTCTTTCTTGTTCTTCTTCTTTTCTGCGCAGTGTGCACGCTCGGCCTATTGCCATGAGTTTGACGTCAGATTTAAACATTTCCCATAAGGACGAAAAGTTATCTGAATCATCGTTCAGTAAGTTATCGATCTTTTAGTTTTTGAAGGAAAGGTTCATCTTCTAACAGCTTATCGTTAAGCTTCCATGTGTGCCAGTTAAAGCGACACGCTTTTTTCCTTTTCACCGATAGTAACTGCTACTAGACAATGATCGTTAAAACTGACGCACTGTACGAGATAATTGGTACAAAGCGGCAGAAATTCAACTGGTACATAGATACAGTCTAATCTTGCGTCGCAGTCTCCTTGGAAATGGGTGTACTTCATTTTGCTTTTAGACGTAAGCACACTTCCTACGTCTTCTAAGTCACATTCGTATGCTGTCTAATTTATGTATATCGCACTTTTATCTCTGAACAGCAACCTTTTGCTTCTGTCTTCTGGTATGCACACACAATTAAAATCTCCCAACAGAACAACATAGCGGTCACACTTTACATATGATTGTACACATTCAAAAAAATTTTGCCTTTCTTGTTCTCTGTTTGGTGCGTAAGCACATATTGCGCGCCACAGCCTATTGCAAAACATAAAATCAAGCACAACTAGTCTTCCACTTTCACACGTGGTAACAACTTCAAAAATTTCGATTGAATGCCGGTATAATATCAAACAGCCTCCAGACGCATCAACAGCATGAGATACACATATATTAAATGTAGACCTTAACGTTTGGACCATTTTATCAGTTTGTTCTTGACTTTCAATTTTTGTTTCTTGTGCTGCCACTAGATCTAGATTATTTTCGGTTAGAGGGCGGTTCAGTTGGTACTGTTTCCTGCGCGTTGACAGACCACGGACATTTATTGTTGCTATACGGAAGGGAGTATTAAGTTTGTTAGCCATAGTAAATTGGTAATGGTATACATATTACTCACATTGTGGGTCAGTACTGCAGTGCACCTAAACGAGGCGTGGGTTTTGCTGGACTGTGATACACGGTTTCTCTTGTGCTTGGAGCCATTTTGTTATGAAAAGGTGCCCGATCAGTGATCGGGGTGTTTGAGTTTGTATCGCAGAAACAGTTCCCCTGCTAAGGCAAGGGATTTGCTGGCGGTGGTTTCCGGTCAGGCGCTATTGTCGGCTTGAATTTGAGGCTTCCTCGCCGAAGAGGAAACGCTTTCGCTGGAGGCTCGTCGATGCCCATTTCTTTAGTGTTTCCAACGTCGTCTTGGCCTGTGTCGCGTGACCGTTTCGCCGATGTGCTCGCAGCTGTTGCCATTTCAACGTCGACAGCTTCCTTGGCGTCGCAGGTCGTTGTTGAAGGCGGGGCTACATTGAGGTCACTTACACTATCGGCCTTTTTGTCTGTCTTGAGTTTCATCGGGTCGGGTTCCTTATACCCTTGTTACACAGGCAAGTTAACCGCAGTTACGACCGACCATGATTAACCGCGTTGGACCACGGTTAGCGCCAACCACGGTTCGCCGATATTACATGGCGCACAAGCGACCTCGGTTAGAGCGGACTTGCTTTGGGGTCAATGGCTCTGCGTCTGGCGGCACTCCGGCGTTCAATTTGGTTGTTATTGCCGCGTCCACTTTCGCATTCCTTGAGGTGCTCCGCAGATGACGCTAATTGTTTTCCCAAAGCCTAATCAGGCTTTCTGTGGTTCGTGCAGTCCAATTCGTTCGTTTTTCACGAGCGCTCGCGGCGTACACACGTCCTACATGAAGGCCGCCATTTTCTCGGTTAGCCGCCAAACCGAGGTCACCAAGCTCGGTTTGGTACAACCGCGGTTAGCGGCATAACCGCGGTTAACATAAGCGAACCGCGGTTACACTAACCGAGATTTAGGATGTCCGTGTAACAAGGGTATTATTATTCACGATGTCTTTGCTCTTTTCTTGCGTTTTCGGTGGCTTGGTGTTGATGCCGTCTTCTGGTACGGGATCTCGTGCAGCTTCCTTGGCGTCATTTAGGTCCATAATGGGTTCCGAAGTGTCTTGGTTTTGGGGTGGTCCAGTCACCGAGGCATAGGATCGCACGCACGTGGATTCATCGTGGCCGTACCGGCGACAATGGCCACAGCGCGGTACACGACAGTCTCGTCGTATGTGGCCGGTGCCGTGACACCAGAGACAGAGCGGTGCTCTGCCAGGTACATACATGGACGAGAGCTAAGTCCTCAGCCACTCGAAGTTGGTGCGGTAAGTCTTCAATACTCATGCCTGCTTTGAGCTGGAGGGTTACCGACCGCGTTGTGGAACTCTTCTCGTTGCAGCCTTGTACGCGCCACTTATCTCTGGCGACCTTAACGTCTTTCCCAAACGGAGACAATGCAGTTCGCACGTCTTCATCGGGGACGCCGTGCAACAACCAGTACAGCTTGAGTCGTATTGCCTGGTTGCAGGGGTCAACGACAACGCAGCGTCGGTCTTTCACAGTGAAATTTCCTGCTGCCAGCATTTTCTTCTTCGCTTCGTCGTCACAAAAAGTCACCGCCCACACATGATTCATTTGATAAGCACCTAGCGCGACCACTTCCGATAGTAGCGAAATATGCGCGAGCGCATCTCTGAAGTGCTCCACCCTATAAGGCCTGGCTTTTAGGTCTGCGTGTAGAAACGAAGTGTTCGTGGTGGTCGTACCTGTGGGTACGACCACCAATCGGCAAAACAATTTGGTAGTCCTGGCAAGGCATATCCGTTGACCTGTTTCGGCGGCTTTGGGGGGCCGCTGTACCTGCTCGTTGGGAGCCCATGAATCACACAACCGCACGCTACGGTGGCCGGAAGTGGAATCCCTGAGCTACCGCCAAACTCATAACGGAGGCTACATGAACGGGTCTTTTATCTTTCACACTTTCCTCTCACAGTGCTTTTGCATGGATGGATGGATGGATGCTATGAGCGTCCCCTTTATAACGGGGTGGTGCCATGTGTGCCACCAGGCTCGAAAAAACAAAACAAAAACGCGCTGTTGCTGCGACCGTCCCATTCGGCGCATTTCCAATAGAAGTGTAATTTCGTTTAGCACACCGCGAGGTGGTGGCTTTAGTGCCAAGTCTCAATCATAGCATCCATCTATATAAAAAAAATAGCTCTCTGACGCTCGCCTGGCTGTCGCACCGCGTTCCCCGCTCGCCCTGTGAGAATTAACTGCCGGGCTAGAGGGAAGACAACGCGCGTAGCGTTTCCCTTCGCGTTTCACGACGCTGTGGAGGAGTGCATATCGAGTATCAGTGTTTATCATGTGCTTGTTGATGCCATATTTGCGCGGCATTCACCCCATATGCGGTGTCCACGTATATGTTAAGAACTTCAGCAACCGCGAGGGTAAAATCATGATCATGGGCGTTAGTCGGTACGGAGATGTTCCACTAGGCGGTGCTACATCTGCCAAACAACAATAGACATTATACAAGTTGTGATATACCAACGCACTAAAGCAATTAACTACTTCTGTGACGACACGTTTCACTTTCGTTTTCTACCGATTCCTATGAGGGATCCACCGTCTTTTTTTTATCTGCAGTTTTCTTTATTTTTTTTATGCCCGATTGCGTGCCCATGTTATTGAGTGTTTCCAATACCGTTCTGCATTTTGTGCAGCATATCCACTGCGTCGTTTATTTGTCTTTTTAATTAGAAATAATATTTCGGTTTTACGGTCCAAAACCATAATATCATTACGACGCACGCCATACTGGAGGGCTCCGGAAATTTTGACCACCTAGGGTTCTCTAACGTCCGCTAGCATCGCACACTACACGGGCCCTCCACCAAAATGCGACCGCCGCGGCCGGGATCGAACCCGCGGCTTTCGGGTCAGCAGCCGAGCACCGTAACCACCGAGGCACACGTCTTTTTAGTGTATTAATTGGTTTTCCATGAGGTGCTCATTGTACAACTTGACTTTGTTTCTTGTATTTTTTACTGACATAGCGTGTCTACTGTACACAATGCTTCCCCATCTTCGTGTTGTTTTCATGCGTCTTCTTTCTATAGACGCTTCGCGAGTACTGTTTGTATGCGTATTCCTGTATGAGCCTTCATGGCTTACATTTTTAATGAATAAATAGATTATGCTTGCCCAAAGAAACAAAATACTTAATGTGTGTGTGTGTGTTAATATCCAGTGTACAGGCCATTTATTTGTGCGCATTAATGCTGCGCTGACAGAAGCAATTACACAATAAAACGCAACTGCCACTAGTCGCTTCACAGTGATCGTAAATGATTGAAAAAAAAAAAAAAACAGGAACCGCGTAATGATTTAAGACAGGACGAAAATGTAACCTTGAAATACAGAAACAGGGACGGATAAAAAAAACGCCAGGCCTGCGCGGAAAGCGCAGCACAGTCACAGCGAAAGCTGGAAGAGCGGCATTTCTAGAGCCCGTTATAAACTCTTGTGGCTACTAATACAAGTACATTAGCAACGTACCCACTACGCCACAAATCATAATTTTTGGGAAGTTGGGAAGCACCCACCACGACATTATTAGATGTGAAGCATCTTATGGCGGAGTTCAATCCGTGGTGGTGGTGGTATGCGGCGTGACCACCCTTACTGCGCATGCGCAAACCTTCTCCACTTCCCCTCTCCACTCCCTCTCTCCCCTTTCGCTCTCCACATCACCTCTCCCCTTCCCTTTCCCCCTCTCCACTCCCCACTCCACTCCATTGGTGCACTGCGGCACGCAACACCAGGCCATGGTGACGGTAGCGAGCGCATAAAACTGGAGGGAAACGAACACCGACCTAAGAACAGCGCGCACGCCACGCACAAGTAACCGGGCGGAGGATTCAATACGGCGGCCACGCTGCCGCCAAGGCCGAGGAGGCGGCACCTGCCCTTTCAAAAGCTACCGTCCGCGACTGTTCGGCCCGCCGCCATATTTGATCCAGCGTGGCTGAAGCTGTAGCTACCCCTTCTTGTACACTGTACTGCAGTGGCGCGGCGTTGATTTTACGCGGAGTAATGCATGTTTTACTCATTGAGTGCGCTTTTGCAGCCCCGAATGAAGCGCACCGTTGTTCTCTAACAGATTAGCAAACAAATGTTGGCAGTTTTCACTTGCCTACACGCGCACGCGCGCGTGGTAACGCGATAAAGAAATGCGAACTGCGCGGCATTTACGCGCTCGGCTGTCAGCATTAATTAAATGCAAAGCGTTTCTGGTAGGCTCGCAGCCGGTTCACTAACGCGGTATACACCAAAATTTGTATTGTGTCGCGTCACTGCATGATCAAGCTAGCGAACCGGCCGCGAACGCACCATCAGCGTGGCATGTAAATCGTGCTGTACTTTAAATGCATGTCGTGATTTTCATGTTACCACGTGCCATTCATGTTCGTCATAGTTACCTCACGCAACACTAATTTTGGTGTATATCAAGCTAGCGAACCGGCCGCGAGTGCATCATGAGCGTGGCTTGTAAATCATGTCGCACCTGACATGCATGTCATTATTTTCATGTTATCACCTGTCATTTACGCTCGTCATACAGAAATGCCTCGTCATAGCAATTTTGGTACATATCCTTTTCATTAAACGGCCGCGAGCGCCCCGAGATCATGTCACGTAAATCATGTTTAACGTATCATGCGTGTCATGATTTGCATGTTAGGACAGTTATGTTCGTCATACATTCTTGTCACGCCATGCCAATTAAGGTATATAGAAAGTTAACAAGGCGGCCGCAAAAGCACCAAGACTGTGACATGTAAATCATGCGGTTCATGACATGCATGTTATGATTTTCATGTTATGACCTGTCATTTATAGTCGGCATGCAGTCATGTTATGCCATGTCAACTTTGGTATACATCCCATTAACGAAACGGGCAGAAGAGCCCAAAGTCGTAGGTAGATAGATAGACAGATAGATAGATAGATAGATAGATAGATAGATAGATAGATAGATAGATAGATAGATAGATAGATAGATAGATAGATAGATAGATAGATAGATAGATAGATAGATAGATAGATAGATAGATAGATAGATATGTTTGAAGTCGCAGAAGTTTGCTAAAGAATTCTTCGCATTTAATTCCCGCTGTGAATAGCAAAGAGACATTTGCCCAATTCCCGCAGGATCTGCATCCAAAAGCGCAGCACCCAGGCATTCTTCGATGCCTTGACAGGCTCGTGATGTAAGTCAAAACGATACCGAATGTCGTAAAGTTCTTGCACGCTTTTCTCAGGCTATAAAAACAATCGCCCTCCAAAGCGCCGTGAGTCGGCAGCCGGGAGACGACAGCGACGACAGCGCGAGGCGCGCTAGCTGGACCGTCTATGTGGCGAAGCCGCCGAGAGAGCGCGGCGGCGAAGAAAAAATGAATGCGGTACTTTTCCCGTTCTACACTCTAAGACAAAATCGTGTATTTTGGGAGTGTTTCTGCCTCACAACAACAATCGTCATCCACCTCGCGTACTTTCCTCGCGTTAACACCGCGGTCGCGGCACTTCCCGGTCACGAACGGCACGCGCGTTATCAGCGTGACATAGCATTCTTGACAGGAAAGTGACGAGAGCTGGGTTTTCAAGAAAGGAAACGCGAGCAAGCCAGATGACGATTATCGTTGTGTGGTAGAAATACTCCCCAAATACTTGATTTTGTCTTAGAGTCGACTTTAGGACGGATGGATGGATGCTATGAGCGTCCCCTTTATAACGTGGCGGTGACAAGTGTGCCACCTGGCTCGACAAAAAAAAAAAAAATCTATTTCCTGTTTTCTTTTCTTTATGTTGGCCTAATGCCTCTACTTCGATAAAATCTATCTTACTACAGGAAAAAAAAAACGAAAATTTACAGCCCAGTTCTCTGCCCTTTACGACAGGCTCTCCTTATTTTTCCCAAAATTTTTTGTCCTTTCTCTCTAATTTGCTGCCACCAATACTCTAACCGTCTCTTACTTATTTCAATCGCGGGTGTGTTCAGCTTTCCATTGCTGTCCCTAAAACTCAAGGCTTCATGTAGGCTCGTGCCCAAACGTACACCTGGGTGGATATCTACACATTCAATCAGAACATGCTCCGCCGTTTCCTTATCGCAGCATGTGCATTGTTCTTCTTCTTTACTGAATCTCGCTTTATAACTACGTGTTCTAAGGCAACCCGATCTCGCTTCAAACATTCTAAAAAGACAGGGTGTGCAAACACGGACACAAGAAAGAAGTCAGGACACCACAAACGCCTACTAACAACTGAAGAGACGCACAACGGCTGAAAAGAAAGAAGGCACGAAAACTTATCTGCGCATGCCCATGCAACAGGCGAACCTATCAATCCGGCACGCGTGGCGGTCTGCGTGGAAGATAACTGTTAAGGCATTTGATTTCATCTTTATGCAAGTTAATCGACGGTTGGCTCACGCATGCGCTACCACTATTCTCGATATGCCATGCTTCAATCATCAGGCGCGTTTCTTCATTTCTATGCCGGTACAACACTGCGCATTCATCAAATTTTGGCGTGCACTTACAATCTCGACAATGTAAAGATAGATTAGAAGGTGAGCCTCCTGTTAGCGATCTCTTATGTTCCAACAATCTCTGGTTGATGCATCGGCCCGTCTGTCCTACGTAGAAGCGGCCGCAGCTGAAAGGGATCTTATACACCACACTCGTACGGCAATCAGTGAATTTGTTGGTGTGTTTTACGAAACAAATATCGGTCCGCTTCTTGTCTTTTACTCCCTCATTCTTCCTCTGCACAGCGGCACAAATCTTACCTAGCTTATTGGCAGCCGTGAAAACAACATTAACGCCGTATCTACTTCCTACTTTCTTTAGCCTGTGAGATACGCGATGAATGTACGGTATACCTACGACACGTTTCTTCCTATCGCTTTCTGCAACCATGCTAGGACTTAATACAATAGACTTCTTTAAACGTTCAGCGACCGTGGCTACTGCATCACGAGGATACCCTACATCTAAAAGACGCGTAACCTGTGCGTTAAAGCTATCACTCATTTTGTGCTCACACGACTTGGTGAGGGCTGACTTAAGGCAAGACATGGCGATGCCGTTTTTTACAACCTTCGAGTGCTTCGACGAAAAATTTAACAGCGGTTTCGACGATCTAGGAGAATACTGCCAGCACACGTGGTTCTTCTGGAACGTTAAGGAAATGTCTAGAAATTGTATTCCGTTATTCTGAGGCACCTCTTTAGTAAAGCTCAGCCCTCCTCCATTTAATTCAAATTTTTCGCTCACGGAAGTTACCACCTTTTGAAAGTCCTCACCACTACAAAAAATCAAGTAATCGTCCACATAACGAAAAACCTTAATAACCGAATTACCTAAGGCGCCTTCCAAAAGATTGTCAATCTTGCTAAGGTATAACTCACTAAGAACCGGAGCAACTTTAGAACCAATACATATCCCTGACTTCTGCACATAAACGCCTTCCTTCCAACCTACCAGCGTCGACTTTAAATACATGGAAAGGATTTCTAGAAATGCCCCGGTAGAAACACCACATTTTTCGATGAAAACCGTCTGGTGCTCTTGTTCGTTAATACATTCACTAACACATTTTAACAAGTCCTCATGCGGCAAAGAATAATACAGGTCTTCAATATCCATACTAAAGGCCTTACAACAGCCGGGGTTCTCCTCTGAGAGGAACTGAACTAGCGCCTGAGAATTACGCATACGAAAAGGGTCTGAAAAACTCAAAGAGGTTAAGCAGTTCTGCAAATAACTAGATACAGCGACTTGCCAGGTGCCTTGCTCTGAAGCGATTGCTCGAAACGGAATCTCGTTCTTATGTGTTTTGGCTGAAAAAAAAACAATTCTAAAGTAAGTGATTTAGCCTTCTTGACATTACAAGCTATTCTCTCAAGATTATGTCTTAACAAAAGGTCGACAGCACGTTGCCTAACTACCGATGGCTTAAGTTTTACCGTCCTAAAATTCTTTTCTATGGCTGTTAATGCTTTTTCTGAGAACAAACTGTCCGGCATAATTACAAAATACCCTCCCTTATCTGAAACTACTGGCCTGAGTTTCTTCTCGACACAGTAATTAACCAAAGGCCTTCTTTCTTTTCAGCCGTTGTGCGTCTCTTCAGTTGTTAGTCGGCGTTTGTGGTGTCCTGACTTCTTTCTTGTGTCCGTGTTTGCACGCCCTGTCTTTTTAGAATGAATACTTACCAACTAGCTCAGCTCTCTGTTATTCTACGCTTCAAACAGTAAAGCGTTTCCCCTTGAATTATCGTAAAATGCATCCTTCCTTATTTTATTGTTGCCCTGTCGGTAGTTACTCAAAACCGGTTTTTTCTCTTCATAGTTGCCGTCCAGTAAATCCTCTCCGCCTCTCTGACTTTTCGCTTGACGCTCTTTGTTGACATATTGCTTACACCACCAGCCGTATATTAACTAGTGAGCCTCCTAGTTCTTTTTCTCCACTGTGTGTACACAGTCTTCCTATAGAAATAACGGAGCACCTTCCCTGCCCATCTACTCTCCTTCATATCCCTTAGCCTTTCTTCGAACCTTATTTTGCTCTGAGCTTCCCACGCCTCCAAACCTGCCCATCCCATATCGCCCTTTATAGCCTCATTTGTCGTTTTCCCGTGAGCACCCAACGCGAGGCGTCCCACAGTCCTTTGATTTACATCCATTCCCGATTGCACCTCTGCCCTCATGCACACCACTGAGTTCCCAAAAGTAAGCCCCGGAACCATTACACCTTTCCACAGACCTCGAAGCACCTCGTACCTATTGTATCCCCACAACGCTCTGTGATTCATTATTGCAGCATTCCTCTTTCCTTTTGCTGCCGAGGCTTTTTCCTGCACCTTCATGTATCTATCATTCTCATTTACCCATACTCCAAGGTACTTGTATTCGCTTACCCTCGGTATTTCTTGGCCTTGTATTGACACCGTCTGATCACAGGGATCATTGAATACCATCAATCCACACTTCGTTACACTAAATCCTAGTCCAAGAGCTTCACCTTCCCTTCCGCATATATCGGCCAGCCGCTGTATATCATCTCGACTGTCCGCAAATAAGAGAATATCGTCCGCATAAAATAATCCTGGAAGCTTCTGCTCAATCATCACGCCGCCCTGTTTGTGTGACAGATTAAAACCAATGTTGCTGCCTTCTAGCGCTTTTTCCATAATCACCATGTACAGCATGAATAACAGCGGGGACAAAGGACATCCCTGTCTCAGCCCCTTATTAATCTCAACGTTCTCTTTGCTACTAATTCCTTCCCATTCTATGCAAACTGTATTTTCTCGGTATATCTCCCTCAAAAGCTGTATACAGTCGTCCCCTATGTCCATTCCTTTCAATATATCCCACAAAATTTCCTGATTAACGTTGTCGTATGCCCCAGTGATGCCTAGAAAAGCCATGTACAAGAACCTATTTTCTATTCTAGATATTTCTATACACTGAGTGAGAACAAACAGGTTATCTTCTAACCACCTGTCGACTCGAAATCCGTTTTGCAGTTTCCAAAATATCGTTATGTTCTGACCATGTTTCTATTTTCATTTTTATTGCTTGCATCGCCAATCTGTATAGTACCGATGTAATAGTTAGTGGTCTATACGAGCGAATCTTATCCTTTTCTGCCTTGCCTTTATAGGTTAAGTTCATTCTACTTTTTCGCCAACTGTCCGGTATTTGTCTGTCCTTTAAGAATTTTTCTACGGCTGTCAACAATGCTTTTTTAGTGTTATGTCCTAGTTCGTTAATGAGGCTAACGGGAACCCCATCTAAATACGCGGCAGTGCGCTTTGCAATTTTTCCTTCGGCCTTTTTCCAGTTGAAATTCTCCAGTACTAGCTCTTCCTCGGTTGCTCTCTCCGCCACACTTTTACTCACCGGGGAAATCCCCTGGACGCTCTTTTTAAACGAATCGGCTGTTACCTTTCGGATGTAACCTAGCGCTTCATACCCTTCCAATTGATTTCCTCTTTCATCTACAATATATTGTTGAATTGTGACAGACTTCCTACCTAGCGCCTTTATGTGGCTCCACAATATCCTAGGCGCGGCCTCCTTTTTTTCGTGAATCTCTGTTACCCAGCGTTCACTTTCACCTTTAATTTTGGGTCGACCAATTTCTGTACAACGGATTTTTTCTCTAAATATATTTCCCATATTTTCTTGACTTCGTCCTGCGGCCGCTTCTCCTTTTCTTGCCTTTCTATGCTCCCGTGATGATTCGTGTCGCTTCTCAATTGCTTCCCGGATTTCCTTGTTCCACTAACTTTTTGGCTTCCTCTTTCCTTTCCAGCAAACAGTTTTCTTCTCTTTCGTTATCTCCTTCGTCATTAGATGTAACAGCTCACAATATTCGCAGTCCTTGCCTGGTGTTTTGCCTACTTCTTCCTCGACTCTTGCGGCTATATTTATTATTTGTTAGTCATTTAAATACGAGCTGCCGGACTTTGATTCCATAGGGTAGCTGTTTGGGCTTGTTGGTTTGGCATGACACAGGTTGAAAGCGCAAAAAAAAGACGAAGACAGAGAAGAGGCTTGACACACACGAGCGCTGACTTACAACAGTATTTTATTCGGAACCAAGCAACCACATATATAGCTCAAAGCCGGGACACATCACGTGTGCGCTGTCGGCACAAAATTCATCTCCCGACGCAAGAAACATAACTCTTTCCTAGAAAGAGCAATAGACGGTTGTGATACACATGCGTCACCTAATCTATCAATTAACTCCGCCTCAATGATCTCGCGGGTTAGCCGATTTCTATTTCTGCTCACAACTGAACACTCGTCGTAAGACGGGTCACACGTGGTCATAACAGTGCAAGATCTACAGTGCGCATCTAAAAACCCCCCTCTCATCTCGGATACGTTGTAACGATGCTCCCGGAGCCTATCATTAAGGCATCGTCCACTTTGGCCAACATAGTAGCTACCACAAGTCAAAGGCAGTTTATAAACACTCGTCTTACGACGAGTGTTCAGTTGTGAGCAGAAATAGAAATCGGCTAACCCGCGAGATCATTGAGGCGGAGTTAATTGATAGATTAGGTGACGCATGTGTATCACAACCGTCTATTGCTCTTTCTAGGAAAGAGTTATGTTTCTTGCGTCGGGAGATGAATTTTGTGCCGACAGCGCACACGTGATGTGTCACGGCTTTGAGCTTGGTTCCGAATAAAATACTGCTTGGTTCCGAATAAAATACTGTTGTAAGTCAGCGCTCGTGTGTGTCAAGCCTCTTCTCTGTCTTCGTCTTTTTTTGCGCTTTCAACCTGTGTCATTTGATTCCATGCTCTTATTTCCAGTTTTATATCTCATTTGTAATGTTATTCGTTTATGATCACTACCAAAGCTTTTAATCCCTTTCTCGTCTATTCTCATTTCTCTCAGTTTGTGGTAGATTCCTTCAGTCATGAGACAATAATCAATACATGATTGCTTGTTTCCGACTTGCCACGTGATCTGGCCGTCACATTTAGGCCCCGTATTAACTATCTCCAGACTGTGTTGCTCGCAGAGATCTAGTAACAACTTCCCATTGGTGTCTGAATATTCGTCAAGATCATGTATGTGGGCATTCATGTCCCCTAGAAGGATGATTTCGGCCCCATTACCAAATTCCTTAATATCCGCACTCATTCAATCCACTATCTCTTGAATCTTTTCTCTGCAGTTATTCCCCGTCCACAAGTAGGCTACCCCTAGCCACGTTTCCTTTCCACCTACTGCGCCCAAAACCCAGAGGTGCTCTGAACACGTCTGTTTCACCCTAACCCATTTGGCGCCGCGGCGAAATAGCATTCGTACCCCCCCCCCCCCCCCCCCCGCCATCTTTTCTTTCTGATATGATCCTGTTACACCCTTCCTAAACAGAATTTTCAATATATGGTGGCTCTTCCAAGTCTCTATGGTGTGTTTCTGTAACCGCATAAATGCATATCTGTTCTTTGTTTAACTGCTCCTCAATCTCTAACCATTTTCCCTTTTTCTGCCACCCTGCATGTTTATGTAACTAATATCAACAGGCGCCTTCTCGCTTTGTCTTCTAGCTCCGCTGTTGTTTCCAGCCTTGCGCAACTAGTACAAGCTGCGCACATTTTCCTTTATAGATGTTTAAAATGACATCTTACTGCGGTACGTTGAGGTCGGTTGTGAGTGCGTGCGAAAAGCTGCTGAATCACAGGACTTTCGTTTTGTAACTGGCAGCACCAGTTCCTGGACTTCACCAAAGCTTTGATCCACACACGTCACATCACACGGACCTATCCGATGCAGCGCACAGTGCTTTATGATGTTAGAGGAAGAATGCACGCTGTCTTTTTCTGTTCACGTAGGACGGTATATATGACAAGGGATGAATAAGAATTCCAGGTTCACCGCAAGGGCGATGCAGGGAGTGCGATAGGAACAAATGAAGTAAGGCTGGCTGCTAACTCTTCTAGATCCAGTCTCGCGTAACTCTACAAAATTGTACTGTAACAGAACACAGCCACTCCAGGTAGGAAATGGGATTTCGCGCAACCTCTTCGCGTTGAGAGCGCAGCATGTAGAAGGGTATACGAGCCGTCCACTGATGCCTGTCGAGATAGGAATTTTGATTTCTTTGAAGTTAGGGCGAAATCATTGCACTGCTAAGGAAAAAAGAACAAATAATGTTTCCTATTCTTTGCTTGGCTTAATTATCTGTTGGTTTCATTACTTGTGCCTAACAAAGAAAAGAACCCCTCGAACAATTCCCCTTCTTTCGTTAAGGTTATGACAGATAATTGCGTTAGCCCTGAAGTTAAAAGCAACTGCAAAAACGTCTAACTATGTCATTTAATTATTACGCCTCGCTTTTCTAAGCTTAGTTCGTTCCCTTTACGTTGCTGAATTGTAGGTACCTGAGAAGATCGTAACAAAATCATGAGAACAGAGAAATAAGTTTTCACCACAATACGCGTACGAAAGATCGAAAGAGCTTTCTTCACCATAACTTGATCGGGTGTTCTGTTCTTAAGGACGCTTATAAAAGAATAAAGTAAGAATTACAAATGTAGATCTCAACGCTCTGATACGCGTGGAGTGTTCAAACGTGCACTAAAAAGTCATAAAACATAGAGAAAAAGAAACGGCAGCTCAAGGTTACAGTTAAAAACCGAAACCGAAACGAAAACTCTTTTGTTTTGTTTCGGCGGCGACATCTTGTGGGAAGCTGTGGAAATAAGACACGGGCTGAAAAAAAAAAAAATGTTGCAGTGGCTTAGCTCGGCTATGCCAGGATAACGTAGCGTTAGCAAAGGTTCACCTGATTCTTCTCAGCTTTCCTGATTGTCTAGGATTAGCTTTATTATCATGCTGACTGCTGCTTCATTGACACACACATTGAATACATATTATGCGGCACAGGGACGTAGCCAGGGGGGGGGGTTTGGGGGTTCAAACCCCCCCCGAAATTTTTCAGTTTTGCTTGCGTATATATACACGCGCACATACAAACGCACGCACGAACATACATAAAGTGTGGTTGAACCCCCCCCCCGAAAAAAATTTCTGGCTACGGCCCTGACATGTATATCTATTTTGCCAGGCAACTACTTCGGGATCCGATGAGTTAAGCTTCTCCGCTCTTCTGCGCCGTTGAGCAGCTAGCATTTGCGCTCTCCTTCTCCATGGCTAAACCACACTGGCAAACGCCAGTCAGAGGCGCTATCAAGCGGCTCCAGCGCAGCGTCAGACGGCGACTGCACAGCGAAGGCGAACAGCTGCACCCGCGCCGGCGCCAGTACGTCTATATCGGCTACGACGTCACTCCTCTGGAAAGCGCAGACCGGCGGCAGCAAGTCGCGCGCCGTAGCGGCGGAGTGCGCGGGAGGTGCCGGCTCCGATGCAGATCCTCGTGCATGCGCAGCACGGCTCTTGAGGAGCCGCGCGAAACTGGCTCGGCTAGGCCAGTGTAGCTAACGCTACAAAAAAGAAAACTGGAGCTCCGACGCAGGAATCGAGCTGATGACGGCGCGGTGATGCCGCGCTGTGAACGTGAGTGATTAGCTCATTCGGCCACGGACACCTTGTCGACTGTGTGATAAGCAAAGGTTTATCTCAGAGTGTCAGAACGGAACGAAAACCAAAAACGAAACAAAACGATATTTTGGACCGGAACGAAAACGTAACCGAAACTTTATTATTTCGTTCCGGAGTGAAACCGAAATTTTTTCAATCGTTTTTCGGTTCACGAGAAAGCTTCGCGATCCGGAACAACTGAGCTCGTGCAATGTGAGCTTATCTGTGGGTAGAGTATTAGCACGTACCTCAGGCAGGAATTCCAAAGCAATATGCTGAAATTGTGCAAAAAACGAAAAGAGTGGCAACCAGAGATGTTTATATTAACGCAAGTGGACTTTTGCGCGCCTCTCACGCATGCCAAAGTGGAGAGGGCATTGTCGGCGCTGAAGTTTGTTACAGCGAAAGCTGTTATGAGATCACAACAGCTGATTTTGGCGCCATAGTTGTCCGCCACAGCCGTTGTCCATGACCGCTAACGCGTGAAATAGGAAAAAAATGTTACAGCGGCTTAGCTCGGCTATGCAAGGATAACGTAGCATTAGCAAAGGTTCAGCTGATTGTTCTTAGCTTTCCTGATTGTCTAGGATTAGCTTGATTATCATGCTTACTGCTGCTCCAATGACACACACATGGTATACATATTATGTGGCACATGTATATTTATTTTGCCAGGCAACTACTTCGGGATCCGATGAGTTAAGCGAGTAAAGCTTCTCCGTTCTTCTGCGCCGTTGAGCAGCATTTGCGCTCTCCTTCTCCATGGCTAAACCGTACCGGCAAACGCCAGTCAGAGGCACCATCAATGGCTCCAGCGCAGTGTCAGACGGCGACTGCACAGCGAAGGCGAATAGCTGCGCGCGCGCCGGCGCCAGTACGTCTACCTCGGCTACGACGTCACTCCTCTGGAAAGCGCAGACCGGCGGCAGCAAGTCGCGCGCGGCTACGGCGGAGTACGCGGGAGGTGCCGGCTCCGATGCGCCAGCTGTGTGACATCACCGATCCTCGCGCATGCGCAGCACGGCTCTTGAGCCACGCGAAACTGGCTCGGATAGGCCAGTGTAGCTACCACTACAAAACTGAATGAGAAACAAATTTCTAGGGTAGGATGGGATTTCAACCCGTGCCCTCTGCGTAGCAGTCGGGTCTTTGACCACAGTGCCACGCTGGTGCTTGTAACTCCTTCGCAAAAATACTCTATACAGGTGTCATATCGGGAAAGGAATCGTGATTACACATGTAATATAGCGTGGTAGAAGAGTAAAATAACAACCAGTCATCACACAATGCGAATAGCGCAAAGTGCGTGGTTTAATGCTTCCCACCAGTGTTGCGGAGTTGCCACTCCAGTAGTGAAATGACTCCGAAATCATTCCACATTTTCGCAACTCCGGAATGGAATGCGGACAACGCTTGGAGAAATGGAACGGGAATGGAATTAAAGGCCTTTTGCACGCAGTGGAATGGGAATGAAATTACGTCTTTTTCCGAAAGTAGAGCACGTTTTCGTCTACGTGCTGTTTTTCAATCTCCAAACATCAGTAACTCAGAGCCATGAATTTAACAATAAAGCAGTATTTTTAAAATGGCTTGGCTGATCACAAGCACGGTATATTTATAAGCAACGCACCTACTACAAACAGACGCATAAGTTAGTGTACAAACAAATGCATTATCCCAGCAGATACTGAAGGGAGAAACAAACTACCCCTGCGCGTTGGTTCGCATTGATACCCCCACACGAAAGTGGCCAATACTCTATGCACAGCCTGCTCTTTATCTCACGAGCAGTTTAGTACGTGACACGTAAATAACTTTTGCGACAAGGAAGACACTGCATACCTGCGCACAGGCGAACACAGAAAGTTCTCTTCACCCCATCCATGATTGCGAGGCGCGCTTGACAACCATCAGGACGCGTTCACACTGAGACATTCGGCGGCGAGAGCGCGCGGAATCCGCTTCGGCGGCAGCGAGATCCGCCGGAAAAACCCTTTCCGCGTCGATCGGTCCTGGACCGATTTTTGCGGCAGCTGCCGCCGGATTCCCTCACCGCGAACCAATCGGAACGCGAGTAGAACATTTGAAAAATGGCGGCGTGCTTGTGATATTGCAGTCGTCGAAGCCCGCAGCAAAAGCGAAGTCTTTCGTAATCATCCTGTAGCTCTCCACAAGTGCCAAGTGTTGTCGCGATTATCATCTTTGCAATACACCATCGCGATCTCGCAAAACGGGTAGCATTATCTCGGCTCGACCAAGCTTCTCGCGTCTTGCAAATCAGGGCGAACCAACCACGACTGCTTGCGTCGTTTCTTGTTCGGCGAACGCATGTTTCTCCTCGTCAGATATCGCCAGAAAGTTCCTTTCCAGCAGGCCCAGCAGTTCCACGACCCTGCTCCTGTTTATGCGCTTCGCCATAACGAAACACGTACACAACGCAGAGCGCGTCGATGCCAGCGTTCCTTCGCGCGAAGGGACGATGACAACTAGGCGCCCTAGTTTCGGCGGTGCGGTTGCTAAGCGGTGTGAACAATGTTGAATTTCGGTGGCGCGCGAATTCCGGTCGCTGTGGCCGGCGGATTCCCCTGTGTGAATGAGCCATCAGTGCTGACTAGTAGTGCGGCCCAGTGTTTCGTATTTGATGCAAAGGCACAAGGTGCCCGAGAGGTGCACTGTTCCAACTAATACCAGCAGATCTAGATGGTTTTGCTCCCCATTAACCAAATCTTAGTTTTCTCCATATTCACGACCGCTCCAGACGCGTGGTAAAACTGCTTAGTCTTCTTGAATACTACTTTTTTCAGCATAAAAATACGCTATGTCGTCATTTTAGCATTTACACATTTAAGCTTAAACATTATTAAAACATCACCATTCATTCAAACATGCTGACCATGCAAATACTATAGGCAGCGGATGAACTGCCCCTATGGGCAGGGACGTATCCAGGGGGGGGGGGGGTTGGGGGGTTCAAACCCCCCCCGAAATTTTTCAGTTTTGCCTGCGTAATATACACGCGCACATACAAACGCACGCACGAACATACATAAAGTATGGTTGAACCCCCCCCGAAAAAAATTTCTGGCTACGGCCCTGCCTATGGGAATTAGTGCGGTGGTTGTACTGCACGAGATGTCACCAAGCTACTATCCCTCGACCTTGGTACCGTGTTTTGCGTACTTTTGCAGTTCTAAATGCATCTGATGGCATCAGCTTTATGGGGCGTTCATTCTTAACTCGATAAAACTATCAAGATGCGCCTTTCCTGCTTTGAGGAATTACAGAAGTGGAATTGAACTGCCCGGCCATTCCCGAAGTGGGACTGGGCTAAGTTTTTTTCATTCCGAGGAATTGAAAGAAATAGAATTGCGGCAAATCCTAATTCCCCGGAATGGAACTAGAATGGTATGGAGGCTCCCATTCCGCAACACTGCTTCCCACTCACTGCAACATGCTCAGCCATAATTCCTCATCATCATCAGCCGCAGCACAAAGTGCACTGCCTTACAGATGTGTAGCGGGTACCACGTTTCTCCAAAAAAATGAAAAATTGCATAGGGGGAACTTCGCTACTTGAGAAAAATTACGATGATTTATGGCGTAGTGGGTACCTGCACGTCTACTTGTATTAGTTTCCCCAAGAGAGCCTACAACGGGCTCTACAAAATCCGCTCTTCCAGCTTTCGCAGTGACTGTGCTGCGTGTTCCGCGTAGGCCTGGCGATACTTTTATCAGAACAGCGGTCTCGGACATCAGAGAGTACACTAAGTGACGTGCTGCTTCTGAGATGGTGTTCACTCCCTTGACACAAAGCCTTGAGCCCACTGAAAAAATCGTATTTGTCTTTTGAGAAAATAAATAAGTACTATGACTTTGAAATAATACTGCTTTGTGCGAGTTGGTAGAAATTCGTGGTAGAGTTGCTTCCGCTTCTGTGATGAATCTGTTTTACCCTTGTCCCGCTTTCCAAAGAGGAGGGCAAGTAACTACATCACAAATCCAATGTTTTTTTTATGACTACTTCAAATTTTTGCGCAAAAAACCGTTACGAACTGTTACGGAACATTTTTTTTTTCGTTCCGGAACAGAAACGGAACGGAACTTTTTGCGGTGGAACGAAACTAAAACCGAAACGAAAAACATTTCGTTCCGACAACCTGGAACTCTATCTATATACTAGAAGCTTTTGAAGGACCACGCAGGGTGTCGGAACGAAATGTTCTTTGTTTCGGTTTTAGTTTCGTTTCACCGCAAAAAGTTTCGTTTCGTTTCTGTTCCGGAACGAAAAAAAAAAAAAAACGTTCCGTAACGGTTCGTAACGGTTTTTTTTTCTTTGTATAAAAAAGAAAGTATGAAAAAGGTAAAGCAATCATTAAAAAAAAACATTGGATTTGTGATGTAGTTACTTGCCCTCCTCTTAAGAAAGTGGGACAAGGGTAAAACACGTTCTTCAGAGGAGCGGAAGTAACTGTACCACGTATTCCTACAACTAGCACAAATCAGTATTCATTTCAAAGTCATAGTATTTATTTTCTCACAAGACAAATACGAATTTTTTTAGTTGGCTTAATTCTTTGTGTCAAGGGAGTGAGCACGATCGCAGAAGTAGCACTTCATTGAATGTACTCTCTGATGTGCGAGATCGCTGTTCTGATAACAAAGATCGCCAGGCCTGCGTGAAACACGTAGCAAGTCACAGCAAAAGCTAGAAGAGCGGACTTTGTAGAGCCTGTTGTTATCTCTTGGGGCAACTAATACAAGTAAACATGCAACGTACCTACTACGTTATAAATCGTCGCAAGTTTTCTGAAGTAGCGAAGTTCCCACTATGCCATTTTTCTTCATTCTTCGGAGAATCGCGGTACCTGCTACACATCTGTAAGGCATTATCTGCACTTTGTGCTGTGGCTGATAATGAAGAATTATGGCTGAGCACTTTGCAGTGGGTGGGAAGGAGTGTTGCGGAATGGGCGCCTCCATTCGATTCCAATTCCATTCCGGGGAATTAGAACTTGCCGAAATTCCATTCCTTTCAATTCCTCGGAATGAAAAAAACTTAGCCCATCGGCACTAAGGGAATGGCCTGGCAGTCCGATTCCGTTCCTGTAATTCCTCAACGTAGGAAAGGCATTTTGATAGTTTTATCGAGTTGAGAATGAACGCCCCTTAAAGCTGATGTCACCGAATGCATTAGGAACTGCAAAAGTACGCAAAACACGTTGCCAAGGTCGAGGAATAGTAGCTTGGTGACATATCTCGTGTAGTACAACCACCCTACTAATTCCCATAGGGGCAGTTCTCCCGCTACCGATAGTATTTGCGTGGTCAACAATTTTGAACGACTGGTGGTGTTTCAATATTGTTTAAGCTTAAATCTGTTAATGCTAAAATGAAGACATAGCGTATTTTTATGCTGACAAAAGCGCCTTTGCATCGAATACGGAACACTGGGCCGCACTGCCCGTCAGCACTCACGCTTGTCAAGCGCGCCTCGCAAGCATGGATGGGGTGAGGAGAACTTTCTGTGTTCGCCTGTGCGCAGGCATGCAATGTCTTCCTTGTCGCGAAGGTTATTTACGTGTGTCAGGTACTAAACTGCTCGTGAGATAAAGATCAGGCTGTGCATAGAGTATTCGCCACTTTCGTGTGAGGGTATCAATGGGAACCAACGCGCAGGGGTAATTTGTTTCTCCCTTCGGTATCTGCTGGGACAATGCATTTGTTTGTACACTAACTTATGCCTCCGTTTGTAGTAGGCGCGTTGCTTATAAATGTACCGTGCTTGTAATCAGCTAAGCCATTTTAAAAATACTGCTTTAGTGTTAACTTGGGAGGCTCTGACTTACTAACGTTTGAAGCTTGAAAAACACCACGTAGACGAAAACGTCCTCTATTTTCGGAAAAAGACGTAATTCCATTCCCATTCCATTCTTCCGAGCGTTGTCCCCATTCCATTGCGGGGTCGCGAATATGTTGATTCCGGAGTCATTCCAATTCCGGAGTGGTAACTCCGCAACACTGGTGGGAAGCGTTAAACCACACAGTCTTTGCGCTATTAGCATTTTGTGATGACTGGTTGGTTTTTTACTCTTCTGCCACGCTATATTACATATGTTAACGCGATTCCTTGCGCGACATGGCGCAAAATCGGCTGTTGTGATCTCATAACAGCTTTCTCTGTAACAAGCTTCAGCGCCGACATTGCCCTCTCCACTTTGGCCTGCTTGACAGGCGCGCAAAAGTCCACTTTCGTTAATATAAACCTATCTGGTTGCCACTGTTCTCGTTTTTCGCACAATTTCAACATATCTTTGCTTTGGATTTCCTGTCTGAGGTACGCGCTAATACTATATCCTGAGATATGCTCACATTGCATGAGCTCAGTTGTTCCGGATTGCGAAATTTTCTCGTGAACCGAAAAATGATTGAAAAAATTTCGGTTTCACTCCGGAACGAAATAATAAATAACGTTTCGGTTACGTTTTCGTTCCGGTCAAAAATATCGTTTTTTCCGTTTTTCGTTTTCGGTTTTCGTTCCGTTCCGACACTCTGGGACCACGTTTCAAAAAACGCGTCAGGGTCCTATGTTATGCCAATTGCGACAAGTTGAGAATGGCTTCACTCGAAAGCTGAGTGTCAGGACTACATGCGATGTACTGACCATTAATATAACTTATTTAGTTTTACCGCAGTGAGAGTTTTGTCTCGAAAAACAGGCCAAATTTTTTGCCGTTTCCATTGGCTTCCATTGTGCAATCTTTAAGTGCTCTGGGAACAAAATTGAAGCTAACTGCAACGTGACCGCCGCAGCCTTCTGGTGCGTTTACGTTCCCAGAAGCGCTCTGTGGTCTGCGTTTTTCAACATTCACCCTCTACGCTTAATTATTAGGGAAAAACTCGCCAGTTCCATTGAAAACGCCCTAGCTTCGCGTCGCGGACGCCAGGTGCGCTGGCTGTTATTTGTCCACAAAAGCTGCATATATGGACGGGTTCAACGTTAACGGAAAAATTTAGCTGTTATGACACATTTGTTTTTAAATACCAAGACAGCTTTACGATTTCTTGCTACATACATCACTAAGAGAGAATTGTTTCATTCAATGTGTGCTTGAAAATGGTCAAAATTTTCTCATAGGACATCGCGAGTTTAATAACACGGTTATTCTACGAGCCGTGCTTCCTGTCCGTGCTACTTCTGTCCGCGTTAGTTTGTTTGCAGCATTTAGTAAATTCTGTATCCTTGATGCACCACTTATATCTGCAGCCCCGTAGAATAGGCTGAAGGGCTCCTTTTTGAATACGGAATGTGTTTGCCCCCGGCACGCACCCCCTCCTTTCATACTTTTTTGTTTCGGCGGAAGTCTGCATAGAACAGTGAGCAGCAAATCATTTCTTGCTATTGAGTTTGTTTACGCGTCGCTACGCAGGAACTGCCACTGCTTGTTAGCATGTGACACCTCCTGGTCAAAGCTCGCCGCCAGCCAGAAACATTTGACACGCTACATTGACGGGAGAGGAACGGCTGCCCTCACTGTGCGCCGTGGCGCGCGTTCCTTCACGGGAAGGTATCTGGGAGAGTATTTTGTCTGCAGCCGTAAAGCGTGCGCCGTGATGATTGTTTCGCATTTAGTTGTGTTCAGGCAGTGCGACAACGGAATCGTAAGCGTCTACCCAAGGCATGGAAACGTAACCTGCCCTGCTAACACCCACGTACCCAGTATTCTGCCGTTGTCTTTGTAGTTCGGCAATTTAATGCTTCTGATTTCCTCAGCTGAAGAACAAATCTTGACAGATTTTTTGTATAGATGTGAGATAACAGGTACCTTAATATAACGATGCAATCAAGGTGTTTTACGTGCCCAAGGGCGTCCGCAGAACTTTTTCCAGGGGGTGCATTCGCATGCACTCCCCCCCCCCCCCTGGAAGAGGGGATGCACGGGGGGAGAGGGGATTCCAGCACAGGCAGCCAGATTAGTGTGTAACGTGCGATGTTGGCTGGCAATCCTGAAATCGGTTTCACACAGATATGCGAGACCATGATTGTGCTTATCAAGCTGTGTAGCGTATTGCTACTGCATAGCAAAATATTATTCGAAATTCCAGTGGGGGGGGGGGGGGGGGCAGCCGCCCCCTTGCACCCCCCTCAGGACGCCCATGTACGTACGTGCCAAATCCCGACATGATATGATTTTGTTGTGTGGGTTACCGCGGCGCGCCCCCTCGATAGGCCATGGTATTAGTCAGCTACCTAAATAGGGCACCTTTCTCACGCAGCCGCACTGGTTATGAGTGATGAATACTTATGTACGGGTTTCATCATCATCATCATCATCATCATCATCATCATCATCAGCCTGTCTACGTCCACTGCAGGGCGAAGGCCTCTCCCATGTTCCGCCAATCAACCCGATGCTGTGCTTTCTGCTGCCACGTTATACCTACAAACTTCTTAATCTCATCGACCCACCTAATTTTCTGTCTCCCCCTCACGCGTTTGCCATCTCTTGGAATCCAGTCAGTTACCCTTAAAGGGGCCCTGCACCCATATTTTACCCTCCGATTTTTACATCGGAACGCGTTCCTTGTATCGTCCTGAGATGAATGCAAAAAGAATTTTGGAGATAGACGCACGGAAACGGAAGTTATCGAACTTACAAATTCAAAATCAAAGCAGACGACAGAAATTGGCGTACCCTTTCGTATTTCACTCGCCCAGTGACGTGTCACTGGAGTTTTGTCTGCTTCCAATCAAAACGCGACTTACATTTTACCATACCGGAACCCCGCAGCACATGGTGGCCTTCTAGTCGCAAGCGGGCGCCGCTCCTTTTGACGGCTTCTGTGCCGCACAAGTTAGCAGATGACTATACCAATGTATGCTGACATGAGAAAAGAATGAAACGAGAGTCCCCCAGTTTCGCTGCTGCTTGTGCAGCCGGTTACCGCGCACTTATATCGAACCGTGAGGAACGTGCACACAATCAAGTTTACTCAACACAATGCTGGCAGGTGACAAATACCAATGACGACACCAGCAGTTGATGGTAGGTACGCAAACACACATAGACACCTCGAGCACATGGAAAATCTGTGTAAAGTAGAAATGCAAAGCACAGTGTATTGATGAAGGCTGCGCCTTGAGTAGGCCGTTCGGCAGCGCCATCTGTGTCACAGTTTCTGATAAGTTAAAATCAATGCACGAATTGGTGTCCTTTTCGCAGCTGTAACGAGCATTAAACACATTAAAAGGAGTAAATTCCACATACTGAGTGTGTCGCAAGCGTGTACTATATAGTATTTATTTCCCACCAATCAAAACGAACAGCATAAGTCACGCACGCTACCTCACTTCCTGCAACAGAAATTGTCGTTGTACGACGCTGCAATCGGCGCGGAAACCCATTTCGGAAGCAAATTAAAATATCAAACGCTTCGTTCTCGCCGCTTTCGTTGGTGCCACAGCAGTCATCAAGACCCATAGAAAGCAAAAGGCCGATAAAAACAACATGCGTAATTGAGGGTGCAGGGCCCCTTTAATGACCACCGGTTTAGAATAACAGAGAGCTGAGCTAGTTGGTAAGTATTCATTCTAAAAAAGACAGATGACCACCGGTTATCCTGCCGACGTGCTACGTGCCCGGCCCATATCCATTTCTTCTTCTTGATCCCTGACCCACTCTGCTCCCTTCCTGTCTCTTAAAGGGGCCCTGCAACACTTTTCGAGCATGCTCAAAAAGCGCTGCCGATTGGTAGTCGAGGCTCCCGAGAACACGCGAGCCAAATATTATAGCGATGCGCACGGCCTGGAATTTACAATAAATTCTCAAAGTCAGCTGAAAATCGCTCCCTCTTCTCTCGACAAATGATGTATTAGTCCGCAAAATATGACGCGATTGTCGGCAGTTCCACCATTGGCTGATGTTATAATCACGATAACACCCTCATTATTACTTTCGTTGTTAATTTTGAGTTCAATAAGTAGATAATATGTATGTTTATATTCTGTTATCGCGTTAAAAACACCGAACAAACATTAATATTAGCACTTCCGGTCTCACCGACAGCTCGTCTGCTCGTAGTTGCGTGGTTCCGTTTTCTTCGCCATGCGCAGTGCCGAAAACGTGAATATTTCTGTGCTTTTGACCATCGCCGGTTGCCGTTGAGAGTGGCAGCCGTTCGAGTGTTGCCTCGTCAGCTGGGAACTGCATCGTCGGCACGTTCTCACGACCGACCGAGGCAGCCGTGCAGCATGTCTCCGATAACAATGCTGGCGTCCGGTAATGGCGGCGCTTCGGGGTCGTCTGCCTGTGCCGTCTTACGAGGCGGTGTATCGGAGTATGGGCCGAAACGCGCAGGTTTGCTTCCATGGTTGGCAAAGCGATGAAAACACTACGGCGTTCGAGGTGCACACCCAATATTACCAAACCGACGCGCAGTTTTCAAGCACGCGCGATACGGCTCCGCTCGACGAGAACGACGCAAGCCGACCGGAAGTGGCGGCACAGACCACGTGGTTGCGCCCAGACGTCAGAGAGAAAAAAATGAAGAAAAAATTTCCGCCGGCGCTCTTGGGCGGAGCCTCGCTCGTCTGCGCTCCCTCCCTCGACTCGCTGCCTAGCTCTCCGCGGGCTCACTGCGTTGAGTTGAGAGAGAAAGCTGCGGAACCTGATCTCTATAATTTGGTAACACCACTTAGACTTGACGGATTCGAAAAATTTTTGCGGCATATGACTCGTGAAGAGTCATACGTCAATAATGAGACTATTCCAATATAACTAAGAAAGGTGTTGCAGGGCCCCTTTAAGGTTACACCTATCATTTTCTATTTTCGTCCTCAATTTAAGTTGAACCCTCTTTGTAAGCCTCCAGGTTTCTGCACCGTAGGTAAGTACCGGTAAGATGCAGCTGTTATATAACTTCCTCTTTAGGGATAGCGGTAGACTACCATTCAAGATTTGATAATGCTTGCCGAATGAGCCCCATTACATCCTTATTCTTCTAGTTATTTCACTCTCATGGTTCGGCTCCGTGGTTACTACCAGTCCTGCGTAGACGTACTCCTTTACAACTTCCAGTGTCTCGCCACCTATCGCAAAGCACTCTTCTCTGCCAAGATTGTTCCACATTACTTTAGTTTTATGCATATTAATTTTCAGACCTACTCTTCTACTTTCCGAATCCAGTTCAGTAATCATGAGCTGTAATTCGTCTCCCGCGTTACTCATCAATGCAATGTCATCAGCGAATCGCAAGTTACTGAGATACTCTCCATTAATCCTTATCCTTAATTCTTCACAATCTAGGGCCCTGAAAACCTCCTGTAAACACACGGTGAATAGCATTGGAGAGCGTGTCTCCCTGCCGTACGCCCTTCTTTATTGGGATGCTGTCGCTTTCTTTATGGAGCACTATAGTGGCTGTAGATCCGCTGTAGATTTCTTCCATTGTGTTTATATAGGCTTCGTCGATTGCCTGATTCCGCAGTGCCTGCATGACTGCTGATGTCTTCACTGAAAGAAATGCCTTCTCGTAATCTATGAAAGAAGTGTTAATTTTAGGGGCTCATTTTTTCTTTGTTATACACAATATTAATCAACACTAACAGACAATAATGCCAAGGAAAGTGTAGGCGATGTTATTAGTAGTAAATATAAGGTAAATGTGAAGAAAGAAAAGGGGACGAAACGATATTTTGCCGCGGGCAGGGACCGCACCTGCAAGCTTCGAATAACGCGTCCGATGCTCTACCAACTGAGCTACCGCGGCGGCCATCCCCCCGTCCACTTTATAGGGTATATATGTACATTTAAACGTGGTAGCGTCAGTCAGCCGCGGCAGCTCAGTTTGTAGAGCATCGGACGCGTTATTCGAAGGTTGCAGGTTCGGTCCCTGCCCGCGGCAAAATATCTTTTCGTCCACTTTTCTTTCTTCACATTTACCTTACATTTACTACTAATAACATCCCCTATGCTTTCCTTGGCATTATTGTCCATTAGTGCTCATTAATACTGTGTATAACAAAGAAAAAATGAGTTCTTAAAATTAACACTTCTTTCCTTCATTCATAGCGAGGGTCTCGTTCTGGCAGACTTGATGCTTTTAGGTAGTATGCGAGGGATTATTGGTCAGCTGCCAGCTTGTAATAAGTTCACATGCTACGTGACGCCAACAGGCAGAAAAAGAGTGTTCCACACTCGCCGTCAAGGCTACTGGTGGCGCTGACTGACGCTCCCATGTTTAAATGTTCATAATACCCTATAAAGTGGACGGGGGGATGGCCGCCGCGGTAGCTCAGTTGGTAGAGCATCGGACGCGTTACGCGAAGGTTGCAGGTTCGGTCCCTGCCCGCGGCAAAATTTCTTTTCGTCCACTTTTCTTTCTTCACATTTACCTTACATTTACTACTAATAACATCCCCTATACTTTCCTTGGCATTATTGTCTGTTGTACGTGGACGTGGTGAAGAAGTTTGAGGACTGAGGGAAGACGAGGAAGATGAGGGTGTTCTAAATAAAGAACATGGCTGACACCATAGCCTAGCCCAACGTGTATTATTACAAATTGGCGCAGCCACGCATAGTTCCTGTGTGGACATTCAAGTCAAGATGTGGGCGGACTTCACCATTGGAGCAAATCAACGCGGTGGCATCCGGATTTTGGCTGCAACGCCTCAAGATGAAGAGGAACAAGCTCTTCCGGAAGCAGTGAGCACTGACGCACTTGTCTCCTACATAAGCACTAGAACGAAGCTCACTCCAAGTGAATTAATTGCTAAAGAAACAGTGAGGATCAATATGAAACTTCAAGATTATGAGAATTTTGTACTGACTCCAGTTGAAAACTACGCGAAGCCCGCTACCGTTGCTTCGTCTGACAGTTCCGTTGAGCTGTTCAACAAGTTTCTTGCAATGCAACAGGAACAGAACAGGCAGCAAAATGATTTAATGCGGTTGCT
Organism: Rhipicephalus sanguineus; assembly: GCF_013339695.2. NCBI lineage: Eukaryota > Metazoa > Arthropoda > Arachnida > Ixodida > Ixodidae > Rhipicephalus > Rhipicephalus sanguineus. The sequence goes on from NC_051186.1 coordinate 134,008,631, forward strand.
TGTAAACGTGGCCGAACGAATAAGCAGACCGAGTCTCGAACGCGTGAAGCCAGACATGTTTGACGGAGAGTCTAGCAGTCCCGAGTCTTGGCTAACATTTTACAAATATGCATGCAACGAAAACTACTGGCACAGTGACGAAGATAAAGAGAAAAACATGCGATTATTCCTCTCGGGAATAGCGAAGAGTTGGTATGAGTTGCGTGTCAACGCTCACAGCAACAAGCCATGGACAGAGTGGAAAGAAAGTTTTCTCAGCTGTTTTGGCGAGAACAAGGTGTTGCTATGGGACAAAGCAATCGCATTCAAGTACACCTCTGGATCTGCACCGAGCTATTTTTACGAGAAAAGGCGGATGCTCCATCTGGCTGACCCATCCTTGCCTGAGACGCCTGTGGTTCCGCTTATCATCCATGGTTTGAGTCCAGACCTCCAGAAGCAAATACAAGTGAGAGGACCGAAGACGGTTGAAGACCTTCTGCGGGGAATGCGAACCCTCTACCTCCAGGACCTAGGAAGCCAGCGTCAAGCCATGACAACTGCTGCAAGGTGTACAGGTACCACACGAGCTGACGAAAGACGCCCCTTTGCAAACTGGAAGTCTACTGCAACGCGTGTGTCGTTTTTAACCGACCAGGAAGACTCAGGCCATAAAGAGGAGCTAGATGACGTGACAAAAAACTGAATAAAGAGGGTTTCGGCTTCCGCCCGATGACATCAAGAGAAGCTGTTTATTTGTCGCATACAAGTCTATTGTACATATCTGTTTTTGTTAATGGAAAGCAAAGGAGCGCGTTAGTTGACAGCGGAGCCAGCGTCACAGTCATAAATGCCAGTATTGTTGAGAACGAGAAAGTAAAACAGGGACGGCCTGTAGAAGTACACGGATACGATGGAAGGCGAGATGTTCACGATAAATGGACTTGTGTTACCATATCGTGTCTCGGCAACACTGTCGCTGCGCAAGCACTGGTATTGGACGGAGTGCCCTATGAATTACTCCTTTCACGTCTAGCCGTCAGTGCCCTTCACCTTAACATCTACTGGACTGGAGAAGTTACTACAGAAGAAAAGCGCCACAGCCTCAACGCTTCAACTTCAACTTCACCTTCGAGGACTCTAAGGAAGCCATCGTCAGGCGAAGACGTGAAGACGCTTTACCCGGAACAGATATGCTTGAAAGGATATCCTACGACAACTACAAAGTTTGAGGTACCATTAAAGCTAGATGATACGACGGTGGCGAGAAAAAAGCCCTACAATATGTCAAGGGAGAAAAGAATGTGGCTTCAGAACGAGATCCAAAAGATGTTGGATGCACAGATCATTCGTCCATCCACATCTGCATTCGCGTCGCCCATCACCATTGCACCTAAGGAAGATGGAAGTCTTTGGCTCTGCACAGACTGTAGACAAATTGATAAGCAGACAGAGCTTTTTCCGTTTCCTATGCCACCTATAGACTCTATCATAGATGAAACGGGTGGATGCAGAATGTTTTTATGCATTGACTTATGCAAAGGTTTTTGGCAAGTTCCGCTATCTGAAAAATACAAGAAATATTCTGCAGTCATAACACCCTTTGAAATCTACGAGTATAATCGACTCCCATTTGGATGGAAGAACTCACCCGCTTGGTTCCAGAAGATGATGAATGACGTTTTGCGACCGTTTCTTGGGAAATTTTGTAACGTCTACATTGACGATATAATTGTTTATTCCCGCAACGAGGACGAACATTCCAACCATCTTGCTAGAGTACTTCAAGCACTTTGTGAAGCCGAGCTCAAGATTAACAAGAAGAAGAGTAAGTTTTTCCAAAGAAAAGTTGTGTTTCTGGGTAGAGTATTTGATGGCCAAACCAAGACAACCAAACAGGAATCCGTGGAACGAATAGCAAAAATGCAGAAGCCGTATGACTTACACTCTTTGCGGGTATTCCTGGGTTTGACCGGGCATTTTCGGTCGTTCATTAGAGATTATGCGACAAAAACCAAATGCCTCACAGAAATGACTAAGAAGAATGTTCCATTTCAGTGGACAGCAGAGTGTGATTCCGTTTATCACAGCCTTGCGAACATCATTTCATCTGATCCAGTTCTCACTCTTCCAGACTTCATGTTGCCCTTCGAGCTGAACACCGACGCTTCTTATTATGGCACAGGTGCAGTGCTTTACCAAAGAGATACAGACTGTCCGCGGAGCCGGCAACAGAGGGTCGTCGGATACTATTCGTACACCTTCTCGAAAGCGCAACATAACTACACGACTACAGAGAAAGAAGCCTTGGCAGTCCTAATGGCCGTACGCTATTTTAGACCTTACGTGGATGGTAGGAGCTTCAAGCTCTTCACGGATCATCAAGCCTTGACTTACATCCTTAACCTCGCAGAGCCTAGAGGAAAGATCGCTAGGTGGGTGGCCGGACTCCAGCAGTTTACATTCGTGGTCCATCACAGGCCTGGGGAGCATCTAAAGGATGCAGATGCACTTTCGAGACTTGCGGTCATTCCTGATCAAGACAACATCAACGCAAACCTGTTGTGGGAGGGCACTGAAGAACTCCAGTTCCTCAACGGAAAGTTCGCAGTCCCCGAAACAATGGTGCCTCGAATCTTGGAATTTTATCACGACTCCCCGCACTCAGGCGGACACGATGGCTTTTGGAGGACTTATCGCAAGATCCATCAACGTTTCCAGTGGAAACACTTGAGAGATGACGTCCAGCGGTATGTTCAGTCTTGTCATCAATGTTAAGTTCACAAAGCCAAGTACCTTCAGAGAGCGGACGAGATGGTCTTGCCTCAACACTCCGGCATACCGTTTGAAGTTGTCCACGTGTATTTTGCAGAGCTCAAGAAAAAGGCTGCTGGAGTAGGAAGAACACTGTCTTTCCTAGTGGCAATAGACCAGCGCACAAGAACAGTGGCTGCACGGCCGGGAACAGAAGACGCGAATAGTGTGATTGCTCTCTTGAGCCGTGAGATGTTTAAGAGTACAAAAGTAGTGATATCAGACAATGGACCAGCGTTTCTAAGCGAGCGTTTGCAAGAGTGGGCGAAGCAACGTGGAGTTACTTTGTGACGCTGTGCGCCGTACCATCCTGCAGGAAATGGCATGGCAATCAAAAAGTGAACGTTCACTTTTGCTCACATGACTGTCTAGAAATGTGGCCGCTACTTTCAACTAATAACGAATGCTCTAAACTTTCCAGTGTCGTGACATTTTGTTTGTGCTGTTCCCGTAGAAAGTAAATGTTTGCTTTTCGAACAATTATGGAACTCCATCCCGAGGGCTTCGCGTCTCGAAGGGCACTTTTGAGCCATCACTTCAAGGACATTTGCACGATGTAGGGCTTAGAACATTTTGCTTCCAGTTGGGCATTCAGACCCTGTCTAGGAGCCACAGGGGAAGCTGTGTCAAATAACCAAGTGATGTGCGACAACCTCACTTTGAAATTTGTATAACTTTTGACTCGATTATCTAAAGCATTCTTCCACAGAGCATGAGATCAAGTCATCGGATCATGGCCACGGTAGCTGCGTTGTAGTAAACATTAAACTTGGGTTGTAGTGCGCATTAAACATTCACAGGCAATCAAAGTTAACCTGCAGTATGTCTGCAGGTTAACTACGGTATGTCTCATAATCAAAGTAGTTTTGGCAGGTAAAGTGGCAGGACACTGCCATCGAAGCGAGAGAGCGAGAGAGTGCTCTTTATTGAAAGGCAGAGAATTTAGCCGGCGTGTGTAAATTTGCTTACTCGCTGCTCTGCGTGGGGAAGGGGATTGGGGACTGAAAAACACAAAGAGAAAGAGAGATAGAAAAAATATAAAAAGTTAAAATAGAGTAAAAAAGAGGTAAAAACACAAACTGAGTTTTTTGTATCTTGGGCGGGGACGTGTGCTGACAGTGACTCATTACGTGCTTTCAAGGTGCCAATAAAGTTTGTCGAGCTGACCGATGCTCTCTAAATGTCTGAATAGTCTCATCGCTTGCCTCTGTTGCGTGGCGCAGGGTAAAGGGCCCAAGGCAAAGACAATTCATGAAGTTCTTTTGGCCAGCATATACACGCAATGTTCATAGAGCGCACGCTCTTCCGCATACGCTTGGCACTCAAACAAAATATGCTTGACAGTTTCTATGGAGCCACAGTTATTACAGTACGGACTTTCGGTTTGACCGAACCGGCACCGTAGACTGTTTCCATAAGCACTGTTTAGTAGAAGACGATGGTACAAAGTTTCGAGATGTCGAGGAATTCTGCATGGGTGTCTTGTTCTTAGTTGTGGGTCGATAGAGTAGAGGAAAGCATAATGATGTGTCGAAAGGTTCCAGAGCCTCTTGTTTTCTTCGGAAGCAAGTCTCTTAGCCAGCTGGGAAGCGTCAGATTTAGTGAAATAGGTTCGCCTATAATTTCGGTTTTGGAGTCCTTTGCGTGCCGCTTCATCCGCTTTTTCGTTGGCCAGAATACCGCAATGAGCTGGTATCCACTGAAATGTGGTAAAGTTTATTTATTTTTTATTTTATTTGTCAAATACTGTCAGCCTTTCCCAGGCCATTACAGGGAGTGGGTCGAAAGGTACACATAGAAGTACAATGCACAATAAATCAAAGAAGACATTAATAACGACAACCAAAACAACAAACAATGCATAAACCTCGTAATCAGGAGAAGAAAAAGATTGTACAAAGAATACCGCTATGCTATAGTGTACAAAAATATTCTTCTACCCTTTCCACAAAGCTGTCTACGCTATTCATGCCAAAAATTTTCTGGGGCAACGCGTTCCATATTTCAATGGAAGCCGGAAAGAATGAAAATTTGAATGTGTCGCAGCGTGTGGCGTATTGCCTGATGTGCTTATCATGGCACATTCTACGGGAGTGACGATGCGGTGGTTTCAAGTGCTCGTGTTTATCTATGTTTAGGTGATCATTATAGAGCAAGAAAAGAAATTTCACCGCTGCCACCCGCCGCCGGCAGGCCAGTGTAGGAATTCCTGCGGCATTTCGAAGAGCACTATCATAACGGGAATACTTTGAAAAAATAAAGCGTACTGCCCTGTTTTGGATTCTTTCCAATCTATCTGTGAGGTATACCTGGTGGGGGTTCCAAACTATACTGCCATATTCAAGGATGGGGCGCACTAGAGTTTTATAGGCAGCTAACTTAACGGATGCAGGAGCCGTAGCCAATTGCCTTCGCAGAAACCCGAGTGTTTTAAATGCTTTTGTGCATGTGTTTTCAATATGAGCGTTCCATTTTAGATTACTTGTGATAGTTACACCCAAATATTTTATAGAGTCTGTTCGTGTTATAACAGAGCCCGCCATTTTATAATTGAATGTAACAGGTGATTTCTTATGGCTAATAGTCATACACTTTGTTTTGCTGACGTTTATTTCCATACCCCAGGTTACGCACCATTGAGCAATTTTATCTAGAGAAGCATCTAGAAGCTTGTGATCGTCAGTACCGCGCACACACGTGTACACAACCAAATCATCGGCAAATAAACGCACTTTCACGCCTTCTTCAACACAACTAACAACGTCATTGATATAAATAAGAAACAATAGCGGTCCTAATACTGACCCTTGAGGTACCCCCGAGTACACCTCAAGTAAATCAGAGTTAGTATTATTAACAGTGACATACTGTGTACGATTGCACAGATAGGCAGTAATCCATTCTAATAATTTTGATTCAATACCAACAGACCTTAGTTTCTCAATTAATTTAAAATGCACTACGCGGTCCTTATGCTTTTGAAAAATCAATGAATATAGCGTCGATTTGGGACCTATCGTTCGTTAATTGCTGATGCGAAGTCTTTAGTGATCTCTAAAAGCTGCGTTACAGTAGACAATCCTTTTCTAAAGCCATGTTGCATTGGGCTCAAGAGATTATTTTGTTCTAAGTGGGTCATAATTGCTTTGTTAATTATGTGCTCAAGCAACTTACAACAGCAACTTGTTAGTGATATCGGCCGGTACTTATCTACCAGCGTCTTTTTCCCATCTGTGTGAATGGGGGTAACCTTTGCGCATAACCAGTCCGTGGGTAACGTTGCTGTACTAAGCGACTCAGTAAATATGATGTGCAGGTAGGGCGTTAGCTGCTGCGCATATCGTCTCAGAAACATATTGGATATGTTATCGGGACCGGGCGCTTTCTTGGTATCAATTTTTAAAAGAAGGTTCAAAATACCCGACTCTGTTATTAGAATTTCTGGCATAACAATAGTAGGCTCAGCCAAAGGCGTGCTTATCCTGGGTGAACGAGTGAATACGGATTGAAAATAATTATTAAACGTATTTGCTATGATACTTTCATTTGTTACCAGTGAGCCACCAATTTCTAATTTACTTGCACGATCCTCTGGTTTAGATAGATACCTCCAAAACTTTTGAGGTTGGTTCTTCATAAAATTCACTAACATATTTTAAAAGAAGTTATTTCTTGCAGTTCTGACCTCCGACTTTAAAGCCCGTGATAGCTGAGGTATGTCTTTACAGGCATTCTTTTTATTCCTCATTCTTTTGAGTTTCCGTTTAAGGTGGATAATGTGTCGTGTTATCCAAGGAGACATATTCCTGATCCTCTTGCGTTTTATGGGTATAAAACTCCTTTCACAATGCATGATGGCTTCCTTTAATTTCAGCCACAATTCGTTAACACTTCCACATGACTCAATTGAAAAATTGTCGAGTTCTTCCTCCAAATAATCTATTACGCTCTCGTCGGCGGATCGGCTGTAATCTCTAATTTCAATACGCGAAGGTTTAATGCGATTACTAGTGCCCATATCTGAGGTGCGCACTGTCAACACTAAAATCTTATGATCTGAGATACCATCATCTATGCTAATATTTGTTGGCAACGATCCTGACACGAGAGCTAAGTCTAGCACCGATGAGGTATTTCCCTGCACACGTGTCGGTTCTTTGACAATTTGCGATAAAGAAAAACTGAACAATATATCTAAAAGTTGCTCAGTACATTGTTTTTCTTTTGTGCCCACAGTTAATTCGTCCCAATTTATGTCTGGTAAGTTGAAGTCACCTGTTAAAATTATTTTAGTGCGAGAGTTTGTCATGCTTTGTAAATAGTCATGTACCTGTGCTAGGTATTCATCCGGCGCTCCTGGACATCTATAAATAGCTCCTATTAGGAGTGAAGTGTCATTAAACTTAACCGTACACCACGTGCTCTCGTGATTTACTATACCTATTTCTCGTTGGAAAGGTAGGTGATTCTTTATCGCAATGGCCACTCCACCTCCCCGTCCGGTACGATCGGTGCGTAACAATGTATATGAGGAGGGGACTACTTCTGAGTCATGGATTTCCGGATGAAGCCAGGTTTCTGTAATGATGATGACGTCTGGAGAGTACAGCAGTAATATTTCTTCCAATTTATCAATTTTGTTAACAATGCTGCGGGCATTGAAACAAAGCAAGGAAAGCGAGGCAGAATTTCCGTTTCGTCAGGCGGTCGTGCCGCTATTCGCCTTCGCCATGTCCCGCTTAGCCTGGCCTATTTGGACTCGCTTATTTTCTCGATCGTTCCACACGAACAGTTGGTTGCCCACTTTAAGTTTGTCAAATACAAGGGCTACTTTTTCACCGTTTACACGATTTTCTTTGGCTGACTGCCATAGTTTTCTGCGTCTTTCGCGAACCTCGGCAGAGAAATCTTCAGATATAGATATCGAACTGTCTTTCAGCTTGAAAGCATTGCGCAAGATTGTCAGCTTTTCTGTGAAGTCATAAAAGCGTAAGATCACGGGACGCTCTCTATTATCTTTTTTAGAGCCAACTCGATGAATACGTTCCAAAGAACGTACTTCAATGCCTAGTGTATCCCTGATAACGTCTTTTACAATTTTTCGTTCAAGTGCTGCGTTGTCCTCCCGTGCGCTTTCCTTCAAGCCGTAGACAACGATATTATTTCTTCGGCTGCGGTTTTCCAAGTCACAAATTTTCTTGCTCATTTGGCTGACATCTATGCGCATTGCTGTGACAGTTTCTACGCACTCATCAACTCTTTCATGGTATTGCTTTAAACTAGTCAATGCCGCTTCTACTTGCGTTAGCCTTTGCTGTACACTCGCGAGTCCACTTTCTAGAGTAGCCTGTGAAGACTTAATTGAAGTCACCATGGCGAGAATTTGGTCCAGCTTATCCGGACCGGGATTCTCCTCGACATCACCACTAAGTTGTAAAAGCATCAGGACAACAGAAAACGATTCGTAGCAACAAGATAGCAGACACTGTGGGCTTGGCAGCACAATAAGGCCTACGTAATTACTCTTTACGCAATTGGCAAAACACCATTTGTCACTAACCTGGACAAAGAAGAGCACGAATTTTAACATCGTGCGCTGAACGATGCCGCCAAGCCCACTGTTCTGTCCGTGCCATAATGCTCCGCTTTTAACCGTTTCCCACGATGTAATCGATGACGCTGGTAATCCAGGGGGCGGGTCCAGGCGGAAGGTTGCTCGCAGGGTATCCCTGTGACGCGGCGGCGTCAGCAGGGGCATTAGCTTGACTGTCGGGCGAGGCAGCACAGGTTGATAGTCGGTTGTCGAACTTTGGTGATGCAAGAGCAAGGGCAAGAGGCCATTGCTTGAACTGCGTACTTCCACGAAGACCTGGACAAAGAAGAGCACGAATTTTAACATCGTGCGCTGAACGATGCCGCCAAGCCCACTGTTCTGTCCGTGCCATAATGCTCCGCTTTTAACCGTTTCCCACGATGTAATCGATGACGCTGGTAATCCAGGGGGCGGGTCCAGGCGGAAGGTTGCTCGCAGGGTATCCCTGTGACGCAGCGGCGTCAGCAGGGGCATTAGCTTGACTGTCGGGCGAGGCAGCACAGGTTGATAGTCGGTTGTCGAACTTTGGTGATGCAAGAGCAAGGGCAAGAGGCCATTGCTTGAACTGCGTACTTCCACGAAGACCTGGACAAAGAAGAGCACGAATTTTAACATCGTGCGCTGAACGATGCCGCCAAGCCCACTGGCGGCATCGTTAACCACAGTTAACTGTGGTAACAGCCAAGTGATGTAAGTACGCTATATAAAATGAAATCGGGGGATGATTTGTTTTCTTTAAGAGGTTGAACAGTATCTGTAGAGCTCCCTTGGAGTCGGTGAGGACCACCCATCGGTTCGGCGCTTGACGGAGGATATAGAGGACAGCTTCTTTGATGCCATGAAGTTCTGCTGTCGCCGAGCATGTCCTCCTCTGTCTACTGCCGATAAGATAGCATTTGTCTTGTGGAGGGGGCATAGAGGCCATATGATGAAGTCTCCTGTGTGGTGGAGGCGTAGGTGTAAATATGAGTGTGCTGGGTATAGTGCTCGGCTAAGTAGAGAAGAGTAGTCTGCAGCAGTGCGGTCTGTGAGATGCGTCTCTTTGCTCCATTGATGCCTGGTACAAATGGTTTATATCAAGAGGCGAAAGTGTCCAAGGAGGAAATCTCGGAGGCACTGTTTGCAGTGGCTGTCTATAATAGCAGTAAATTGCAGCATTTGCACGGCTTCTCCGAATGCAGAATTGCTGTGGGTAAGACGTGCGCGGTACAGAAAATTCTTCTTCCCTTGTAGGAGATGTCGAAAATGAGTGCGCATGGTTTCTTGAGCAGAGATGACTTCTAGCGGAAGACATCCTGCCTCCGCTACAGTTCCCGAGGTTGATGAGCTCTTCGGGAGGCCTAGACAGATTCGTAGGCAATTGTTTCGTGCGGCTTCTAAACTTCTCTTGTTTGCTGGTGATAATCGGTGAAGCACCGGTAGGCAATAGAGAGAGAGAGTGGTTCGTGAAAGAAGAAATAAAAAGGGACGCTATTTTCTGCCTGCCGTCGTGGGGGCACGGCTCAGCGCCCAATAGGCAACAGCGCAAGGTTCCTTCAATATACGCTTTCTCAAGTAGTACCTTTGAGCGGCAATTGCATCCCCATCGTGTCCCCGCCATGAATTCGAAGAGTTGCGATGCTGCAGCTATTCTTGCTCGAAGTTTCTTCACCTGAGGAGACTAGGAAAGATTTCTATCAATGACTATTCCAAGAAATCGCTGAGACCGTACATAGGTCTATCGCCGTCCACCGAGGAGGCGCGTATACTTGGTCATTTTCTTTCTCGTGAAAGCGATGGCTGTGCTCTTTTCTGGAGAAAAGTGTAGACCTCGGGGAGCCAAATACGTGGAGAGGTTCCGTAATGCTTTTTGAAGGCGTTGTTTGGTGATGTAACGCAAAGTTGAAGCGCTCCAGATACAGCTATCATCGGCGTAAATCCTGATGTGCACTTCTCGCGGCAATATCCTTGTTATATGTATTAGGGTGAGGTTAAAAAGTAGCGGACTGAGCACAGCCCCCTGGGGTACGCCCTTTTCTACTGCTTAGAACTGTGTGGGACCATTTGGAGTGCTCATATATATCTTCCGTTATTGTAGGTAGCTCTCAATCCATTTGTACAACCTTCCTCCGAGGCCAAGACTGTCCATGGCTGCAAGAATGACATTGTGAAAGACTAAGTCAAAAGCTGCTTTGATATCAAGGAAGATAACTATCGGTATGCGTCCAGCAAAGAGGTCCTCTTCAAGTGAAGACACGAGGGTGATGACATTGTCGATAGCTGCCCTGCCTTGGCGGAACCCATTCATTTCTTGGGGAAATTTGTCGTGGCTTTCTAGGAACCATGTCAGTCGTTTGTGAATCATTCGCTCCATAAGCTTGCCAACACAACTCAGCAGTCCGTCGGCAAGCTCGAAGGTCTTCAAGACACTTTGTGCGCAATACTTTCCTTTCAGCTCGCCTGCGAATGGCACACAGTTTTTCAAACTTCTCGTCGTTTGACGGAAATCTGTCATTCTTAGATGAAACGCGTGTGCATTCTCTTAGGCAATGAGCCATTGTAGAGAGTAATTCATCGTCATTGGTTGCAGCAGTGATTCCTTTGCTAGCGGCGTCTTTGTGTGCATCCCAATCTGTAGATATTGTAACTAGTTTCCTTGATGTCGTCTTCGCACCAACAGCTGATATCATTATTGGGTAGTGATCACTCCCACGTGTTTCCAAGTCGGTGTACCAGTGAAAGTTACGGGCAACTGAGCTTGTTACGAAGGTCACGTCGATGCTACTGGTAGACGTAGTGCCTCGTAGGTAGGCGATGCTGCCGTCATTTAGAGGTTCAATTGAGTGCTTTGAAAGTAGTTCTGCGAGCTTGGCTGCTCGCGCACAAGTGCGTGAGTTGCCTCAGATTTCATTGTCGGCATTGAAATCTCCACAAATGATGTGTGGAGGAGGTGTCTTTGAAATCAAGTTTTCAAGTCTTGAAACGTCGAAAGGCCTGCCTGGCTTCAGGTATACTCCAATCAGAGTTTATTCTTGTTTGCCTAATAATGTGATGGCGCACACATATTCATTGTTGCTGTGGGGTGGGATGTCGATCTCGGAGGCCGGAATATCTCTGCGGAAGCCTATGAGTAGTCTACTGATATTGTCAGGTCATTTTGAGTGATAAAAATAATATCCGTTCATTTTGAAATGTGGTCCGACGCGTGATTCAGAGATTACGATGAAAGGGAAGAACAGCAGTATCTATTACACTGTGGAACACGCGTCTCTCATAATCATATTGGGTCGTTAAACCCCACAGATTATTATTACACTGTGGAACACAGGAAACAAAAAAATTCGGCAGGTCTCACGTACCGTGGGAATCGATGTTATGCGAAGCATGCGCGGGATAGTGGTATAGGCACACTCATATGTTGAAGAGTCGCATATATGTATCATATAACCAGTTGTTTACAGTTGCGTAACGATGCCAACAGCAACATAGGTGTTACTAACACCAGACGCGGTAAGCTGATATGTAGTGCCTATATTCTTCAATACTGGATAGCGCAAATTCGAACCGGACAAACAAGGAACACAGATGCACAAGAGAGGCGTTACTCGCAACTAAGCTTCTTTCAGGAAAGTTTCCTTAGATATATGGTACGCAGCAGAGTGGCACGCGCAGGCACACTGCAAGTACGGTACAGTCACAGTTGCAGTTGCTACAGTTGTGTTACACTTGTTATGCTTATATTTGTCCGCTATGACCGAGAACGCACGCACGTTTCACGAACCTGTGTGTATCTGTAGAAGGGGCTCTTGACAGTTCTTGAACAATGTCATCATCACGGTGATCAGTGAGCACCAGCAGCTGGACCGGACTTGATATCGAATCCGTTCGTTATTGCGGCTACGAGGGGTCTAAGTGTAGTGAAGTGCGAGGTATAGTACAGGTGGCGGAAGTGCTGGATGCCTCTTACGATGAAATGATCTATGATGCCTCCTGTCCTGGACGTGGCAGCGAGGTCACAAACACTCTGACCACATCCAAGCCGTCTTTCACGCAGTATATGGATCAGGCGTTGTTTGGTCTTGATAAGTCAATGTTGATGTCACCGGTAATGATGAGAGGTCTGGTTCTATCGTCATATTTATTGTAGGGAAGCATTGACCCCGGTTTTTTTTTTTTAATCCACGTGGTCCACGTTGCGGACCACGTGGACGAGTGGATGATAGTTGAGCGTCTTCCAGAGGTGTTCTATCTTGTGCTCCGTCACTTTCCTTGCATCCGCCGTGGTGGTGTGCGGTTACGGTGCTCGGCTGCTAACCCGAAGGTCGCGGGTTCGATCCCGGCCGCGGCGGTCGCATTTCGATGGAGGCAAAATGCTAGAGGCCCGTGTACTGTGCGATCTCGGTTCACGTTAAAGAATACCAGATGGTTAAAATTTCCGGAGCCCTTCACTATGGCATCTCTCATAATCATATCGTGGTTTTGGGGCATAAAACCCCAACAATTATAATTATTATGACTATCCTTGCTTGTCAATGTGTGTGTTCCCCGTTACTATGCCGGTTGAGACTCTGTATCACCTGTGGCACATACCCGCATTACATGAACTCTGATATGCGGGTATGTGCCACACATGACTGAGAGAAAGGATTTCATGACGTACACGACAAGTATTTTGTATTATTCATGTCATGACCAGTAAATCGTGTTCGTCATACACTGATCCCCTGCTGTCCAAATTTTGGTATATTACAAGTTATGGAGACGACCAGGACAGCGCCCAGACGTAGGCGGCTCGATAGATAGATAGATAGATAGATAGATAGATAGATAGATAGATAGATAGATAGATAGATAGATAGATAGATAGATAGATAGATAGATAGATAGATAGATAGATAGATAGATAGATAGAAAGGGCCAAAGTGCTTGAGGTTCGCTAAGAAATGCTTCGCATTTAAAAAACAAATGCAATGTCCACGGGGTGAAGGCCACACATCGCACCATCAGCTAATTGCAAGGGACTGCTATGAGAGCCTGCACCAAACTTTTATGTCAAAGGTAACTGTTCCACTTGTATGTGCAGCTTCACCCACTGATAGACCCGTTAGCGTAAAACCCAAAGTTGGTGATGGGTGCTATCCTATTTCCTGGATGGGAAAGCAGTGACATGCTGCACTGTCTCATACTGACGGTCTTAAGCCGTTTGTAATGCATCTGCTGGTCATTCAGGGTCGACTAATCTCGCAACAGAGGGGGATTTGGTTGCGCCACAAAGATTCGCGTTCCCTTTAAAGGCACATGGAGCCGTTCTGAAGTGCATCAATGCAAAGGTTTCGATAACAGTTTGAGAAGGACGAAGTGACAACCAGGGGCGTAGCCAAGGGGGGGGGGGGTTGAACCCCCCTCCGAATTTTTACAATTTTGCTTGTGTATATATACACGCACATACAAACATACATACGTAAAGTATGGTTTAACTCCCCCCCCCCCCCCGAAAAAATTTCTGGATACGCCCCTGGTGACAACAGTGGCATAATGACTGCAGCTTGACAGGACAGTGGTACTATGAAAATAGCATGCAAATGAACCACCAGCTATCGTAAGCACTGGTTGTTGTAAACAAAAAACTAGCATGAAAAACAATGACTGCATCTACATTTAGAATGCTATTCACATGCTTGGATAGTCATAATAAATACCCTCTGCATAAGGATGCGGTATTGGCAGCTACGTTATGATTAGGGCTCTGTCTTTTAGGAGTTTATTTTTCTTGAAATGCGGAGGGTGTTTTTCGGAGTTTATTTTTTGGGAGGAAATTCGGCGGTTTATCGGACATTATTTCACGCAAATCTCTAATTCTTCGAAATTCGGTGTTTAATTTTGCATTATAAGTTGTTGCAATGTGTTCTTATTAATGTTATTTGCAATGAAAGTGCATTGCATTGTTGTTGATATTCCTGTTCCTCCGTGCTATCATTTTTTCTCACTTCCTGTTCATTTACCCTGTTGATGTGCACTGTTGTAAACTCGCCAAAGTGTACTGCAAGGGGGGGGGGAGGGGCAGGAGCTAGTCAAGCGGCTTCTCAGCTTTTTCTCCCAGCCTCTCTCATCTTCTCGGTGAAAATTAAAGGACCTATTAATATTATTCTCAATACTCCGAAATATTACATGAAATGATATCTCAGCACGAAAACATGTGAACACACTAAGTGTATTTTAGATGTCTGGAAAGTTTGAATGCACAAACACATATACGTGAAATGATATCTCAACACGAAAACATGTGAACACACTAAGTCTATTTTAGATGTCTGGAAAGTTTGAATGCACAAACACATATATGTAGTTGCACAAATACTTGAATAGAAAACACCTACGTTTGTTCATATTGCAACCTTAAAGCTTATTGCAGTAGACGCAAGCATATTTTACGAGGTTGCTGCCGCTGACGGAGGCACTCCTTTCGATTGGTGATTCTCAGATTTGAAAATGCCCTTTGAATGTTGAAAATGCCCTTTTAAAATCGGGAGTTTATCGGATAAATCCCAATTGTCAAAAATTTTACCGGTGAGTGTCTGGAAATAAAACAACTGTTTTATTTCCAGATGTTTCCGTCACGTATATACACAAAGGATGGCATTGCAAAAACCCGAGGAGAGATACAAAAACTCACTGGGCATGCGCATGATAAAAGTTAGGTTGTTTTTATAAAACGAATTTCTTTTGAGGAAAGATTATTGATGGTGCGCTGTTACAATCGTCGGTATGTGACTGTGTCATTATATAAGATTACGTTATTAGGCATTCGATTTTATCATGAACCTGTGACAAAATTGTGGTTTTTTCCAGAAGCGGCGCACATTTGCACCATGATACACGTGTTGCTATATTGGCCAGGTGCGTGATTAGCTGACAAATACTTCGATGCTCTCTTTATGGTGCATTCACTCATTTCCTGTACTTTAAAAAAGCGTGATTACTCCCAAGAGTGTTTATCGGATTTTTTTCAGATTTATCCGAAAATACGGAGCCCTAGTTATGATGGAGCAAAGGCAAAATGCATAAATGGACATTATACTTGCATTGCAGTGCCCGTAAGAAACCCCCAAGTAGTCACAATTAATAAAGATCACCCCCTACGATGTTTCCTCATAATAAAGCAGTTTTGGCATGTAAAGTGTTGAAGTTAAAAATTTGTTTAGATGCCATAGATGAGCTCAGCCAAAATTTTTCCTTTGTGCATATGCTTCTTCTATGTCACATTGTGCATCCTTGCTGTGATACTTAGACAAGCCATTCTATTTTTTTGGTGGATGTGAAGTGCCTTCCAGCAAGTGCTCTGCCACAACAATTTTTGGGGGGTCGAGAGAAAAATGATCGGTGTAGCGGGACAGAATAGCAACTTCATCCGCCACGGTGGAACAGTGGTTATAGTGCTCGGCTGCTGAACCGAATGTTGCGGGTTTGAAACCAGCCAGTGCATTTCGTTTGCTTTGTAATGTTGTGCGTTACGTTCTCTCTACTCAAGTTATCAAGGAAGCATTGGTCGGTTGGTTCGTGGTAAATATTATGCCAAAGCGACTCGGGCTGAGAGATGCCGTAGCAGAGAGCTCTGGGTAAATTAGACCAGCTGGAGTTCTTTAACGTGCACTGAAATCGCATAGTACATGAGCCTCTAGCACTTTGCCTCGTTCGAAATGCCACCTCTGCAGGCAGGAACCCGCATCTTTCGAGTCAGCAGCCGAGCACCGTAACCACTAGGTCTACAAGCCAGCAGTGAATTATGATCTGGGCATGGCTTCTGCTCCCAACAAGATTTCTTCAAGAACTGTCAGCTTTGAAAAGACGTATGCATAGTCGAAAGATGTTTGCCAACTGCACCGTATGCCGTTTTGGTTCTCTTGGTTGTGCCGGAACAAATGGCTTTGTCGGCTGCGTGAGTGTGAGGCCTTGTGATACTAACAGCTTTTGCACGTTCTGGTGCATTCTTCAATAGGGAAGACCCGCTCAAGTTTGCCCGCCGACGTCAGCGCTTACCATTCCCTTGCCGGAGAAAGCGTACACTAGTAGCGTGCTACGACCCTTCCGCTCCCTTTGGCTCCCACGCATTTGCGAAGCGCGCGCTGCACGTGAAACGCCCCTCGTTCCGCGATGTCACCCCGGTAGAAAGGGGGGAACTGCTGCTGCGTCGTCACCTGTCACAATGGCCATGCAAACAAGAAGGGGTCGGCTCCAGCAGTGAAATTCTGCCGATTCCCAAACAGATGGCACGAAAAAAGCACACGACAGGCATGGATGCAAAGCTCACGCTTGAGTGGGCACCACGACGACAACTACGAAAAAAGAAAAAAATGCATTAGCCGTTCTTGCACGTCCATTGGCTTTTTCGGCAGTTACAGTGAATAGTTGTTACTGAGTGTGCAGGTACAGCCCGTACAATACGGTGCACTTTCGATAGTGAGCAAGATAAAATTCCTTCTAAAAAGACAGGGCGTGCAAACACGGACACAAGAAAGAAGTCAGGACACCACAAACGCTGTTTGTGGTGTGCTGACTTCTTTCTTGTGTCCGTGTTTGCACGCCCTGTCTTTTTAGAATGAATACTTACCAACTAGCTCAGCTCTCTGTTATTATAAAATGCCTTGACAGCAATTGGCTCTTCCCCCGCAGACTGCACACAATAAAAGTTTTTCTGAAAGCTGGGCGCTCGTCATTTCCCTATTAATAATGCTATGTCATGTTGATAGTACGCACGCTGTTCGTGAACTCTGAGTACCGGCTTAGAGAACGGCGATAATGCAAGGAAGGACACACGAGATAGATGTCAATTTTTGTTGCGGGAAAGAAAGAAGCCCGAAATAGACCATTTATTTTTGGAGTGTTGCGTACCGTACGATAACTCGAATGGTTGCTAGTAAATTAAGGTATCCCGACTAATAGCAGTCACAGCGCCAGGGCCGCTTAACCTAAAGCACGAGAAGCGGCCTTACCCACGCATCGAGTAACAAACATAGAGAGTGCGTAGTACACACAGCAAACCAAATAAAACAGGTATATAATTATGAACGTACAGAACATTGTGCTAACTTCACGTCGTAAACAGCGTCGTCCTTCACTTGCGAAATGCACTTCGCTCTGACGAGGACGGCGTCGTCTGCTATCACTTGCTCCGCATCTGCTACATGGCTGAGCAGACGCTGACCTTTCACCAAATTGCTGCCACGCGGACAGAAGCTTGCACATCCTAACCGCGCGCGACGCGAAATTCTCAAAAACACGTGCAGAACGCGTGCAGCGTGCGAGCAAAGCAACGCGTTTTCAAGGCAGCTTGAAGGGGACAGCGCAGGGGTCAACACTCGAGTAACCAGTTTTCTCCCCACATTGACTGACAGCGCCAGGCACTGCAGCGCCTCCCGCGGTGTAGGTCTCCCCTATAAGTAAAGTACCCGAACCCTAGCAGCACGCAATGTTGCCACAACGTTGAGGCAACATTTGGTGCTACTAGGGAAGTATCATGTATTTTTTCTAGTCACTTTTCACCTAGTTATTTGTTTACTCCAGTGTCAGACACTTGTGAAGAACGATGCATGGGTTGTCTGAATTGTGCTGTGTTTTATCAACACACTGACTATTCCTGCATAGTTTGCAACATATTTAAAATTGCATTGCTCCAGCTCGAAGTGTCAGAACCTCATGTTGATCTTTTAGTGCACTTCATTTGTCCTGCAGTGTTCTGCATTTTGTTCGCTGTACTCGCTCTTACCAAAGGGGTACTCTGCTCAGTGGACTTGGGAGTCATGTGAGCACGCCAACAGTGCATAATGTTGAGGACATGGCAAATGGTCCCAACAAGTTTCTTTTTTACAATAAAAGCCAGTTCCTTAAAGAGGTACGCATACTCAAAAGAAACTCCGTAAGAGCACTTCATGCCACTTCAGATTTCACAGTATGCCGCTCTGGTTTTCTGTGTTGGTTTGGGAGGAGTGATATATGTTGTGGAAACCACATATTGTTTTAACAGTTGTGTGCATAAGAGACTCTCAATATTAAAAAAAATGATGGCTGATCCCTCCATCATAGGAATCGGTATAACACGAAAGTGAAACGTGTCGTCACAGAAGTAGTTTATTGTTTATAGTGCATTGGCATATCACAGCTTGTACAATGTCTACTGTTGTTTGGCAGATATACCACCGCTTGATGGTGGACGCATCTCACATCGTTGACGCCTAGTGGCACATCTCCGTACCGACGACTAACGCCCATGATCATGATTTAACCCTTGCGGTAGCTGAAGTTTTTAACATATACGTGGATACCGCATATGGTGAGTCCCGCGCAAAGATGGCATCAACAAGCACATAAACACTGCTACTCGATATCTACTCCTTCAAAGCGTCGTGAAATGCGAAGAGAAACGCTACGCGCGTCGTGTCTTCCTTCTAGCCTGGCCGTTACTTCTCACAGGGCGAGCGGGGAGCGCGGTTGCCAGGCGAGCGTCGGAGAGCTATTTTTCGATTTGGATGGATGCTATTAGCGAGGCTTCAGCTAAAGCTGCCACCTCACGGTTTGTTAAAGCGTTGACGAAAGTAAACTTGTATCGGAAACGCGCCGAATGGGACGGTCGTAGCAACGGCGCGTTTTTTTTGTTTTTTTTTTCTTGCCTGGTGAGAGGACACTGTGAGAGGAAAGTGTGAAAGATAAAAGGCGCGTTCATGTAGCCTCCGTAATGTGTTTGGCGGTAGCTCAGTGGGTTAAAAGCCCGCGAGTCATCATCGCGCGGACCGAGAGGTCCTGGGTTCGACTCCCGTCAACGGAACTTTTTCTTACAGTTTTTTTTTCTTTGCCATCTGATGGCGTTCATTTTGCTAACGTACTTCCGTGACGGAAATACGTCATGAAAGTCTTGGTGGACCCCGGCATAAAACACTTTCGTGTTAAAAAAATAAACAATCACTATTTCCATTACTATTGCAATGAAAGTGTTCTTTTATCTGCAGCAGTGACAGTTTAAGTGGAAGAAGGACAAAATGGTGCTTTTTACATGAAGAATTGCTGCGAGATCGTCACGAGATGTTCGGTTTGTGTTTTTATGGTCTCATTTTCTGAAAGAAAACTCTAGCTGGAATTCAGCGCTGTGCCGGGTCCCCTTCACGTTTTCGCTCATGTTAGTCACGCTGTTGCTGTGCCTGTTCAATGTATGGTTGTCACAACTTCCAATTGCAGATCATCAGAGATATCAGATATTACTGAACGATATATTTCGTACTACTCTAATCACCTAGCCAGGTGGAATGGAGACTCCTATGTCGTGTCTAAGACCCTACTCGCCTTGGCACTGAAATAATGGAGGAATTTCTCTGCCTACTAGCGAGAAGAGAGGCCTACCTTTTTTTATGTACTTCCTGATCCCTCTAGATTTTCTGTGATGGTAACTTGTTCAAACATTACCAGCAATGATGAAAGGGGCAACTGTGCAGTTATTCCAAATTTTCAAGGCCTGTTTAACTTCACATATGGTGTCAAAACAAAAATTACACCATTTCCCTCTAAAGGGGACCACGAGGCGATGCGAAGCCGGACCACTTGCACGATCGCGTTCCGTTGGCGTTCGTTGGGCATGCTACCGACCTCGCGTCGTGGAACGCGAAGAGGAACGCTACGCGCATCTTGTCTTCCCTCTAGCCTGGCCGCTAAGTCTCACAGGGCGAGCGGGGAAAGCGGTCGACAGGCGTGCGAGAGGGAGGCAGCGTAGGAGAGGAGAGAGAGGGGGAGGAGACGCGCATGCGCTGGTGCTCATCGCGGCGTTGCGCAGGAGACAATTTCGGCATGTCTAGCCCGCGTTTCAGAGGCAGAGTGGAAAGGGGAAGGGGATAGGGGAAGTGCAGAGGGGGAAAGGGGAGAGGGAAAGGGGAGAGGGGAAGTGGAGAGGAAGAGAGGGGAGAGGGGAAGAGGACAGGAGGAATGGTGAGGGGGAGTGCAGAGGAGGTGTGTCGAGAGGGTATGCGCTTGCGCAGTAAGGGTGGTCACGCCGCACACCACCACCGGATTGAACTCCGCCATAAGATACTTCGCATCTAAAAAAGCAAAACAAGAGCCAAGAAACTTGTTTTAGAGATCCCAATAATTTTATTTATGAAGCTTGAACAGGTCTGCTTGAAAAGGGGCTGTAGTAAATCTTGTGTGCACCCATGCCAGGTATTCGGGCCAATCTTCCAGCAAGCTCTTGTGCAATTCATGTTGAAACTTTTTTAGCGCGCACAAAAGACGGAGGACACAGAAAGAAGGTACAAAACGAACGCTTTCTCACAACTGATTTATTTTTGAAAGCGCATACTTGTGATGATTATTTGTGCTTATATGTTTAGTCCCTTTCAAAAAATAAATCAGTTGTGAGTAAGCGCTCGTTTTGTACCTTCTTTTTGTGTCCTCCGTCTTTTGTGCGCGCTAAAAAAGTTTCAACATCAATTCATACCAACTCGCCCAGCTCTCAGTTTTACTGCATCTTGTGCAATGGCTTCATGAAATAAGGGAAAGAGCACGTACAGAATGAAAGCAACTCAGCCAGCAGAAGAAAATTAAAAAGCACTAATGCAAACTTGGGCCGCATACATTTTTTTAAAATAATGGGTACCACAAAATAACGTAAAGATAACTACAAGGTTTTGGCAGTCTTACGGTAGATATCCACACTCGGAGAATTTGTAACGCAAATCGAAGTCCTGCTCACTCTGGCCATGCGCAGTTCGCTTTTCTCCGATGTTGCACCCCGCAACGTGAATCTCGAAAAGTATGCACACACACGCTCTTCGCAACCTTAAAGAATTTATCAACAATGCGCTCGAACGGTACAGGTGGAGTTCACTTAAAACGCGGCGGTGCGGCTTATGGCCGCGCCGCTTAAAACCCGGGTCACGAAAGACGACGTACGGAGCAGGACTGAGGGTCTAATTTGGCCAGCTGCAGTCCATTAATGTAGCTATAAATGAATTTCATAGGTCAAGAACATTTTAATTCTTCATCGGAATGCAGTTACTGCGGAAAGCATTGACCCCGAGACGCGGCTTCTGCTTGGTCGTAGTTCACAATAGCCGTAGAGCGAACGCAGCCCCGAATAAACTGAATGCTTGCTCACGCGATTAATAACAGCTCTTTTGTGACGACCAAAGATAAAGCGCCTTTGTTTAAAGTATCTCCTATACATTAAGAAGTCCCTCATGTTGTTCAGTTCACGCCATCTCACGCAACTCACTGCATACAATGTTATGGATTTCATGCACTACAAAAAAAAAAAAATGATGGCTGATCCCTCCATCATAGGAATCGGTATAACACGAAAGTGAAACGTGTCGTCACAGAAGTAGTTTATTGTTTATAGTGCATTGGCATATGACAGCTTGTACAATGTCTACTGTTGTTTGGCAGATATACCACCGCTTGATGGTGGACGCATCTCACATCGTTGACGCCTAGTGGCACATCTCCGTACCGACGACTAACGCCCATGATCATGATTTAACCCTTGCGGTAGCTGAAGTTCTTAACATATACGTGGATACCGCATATGGTGAGTCCCGCGCAAAGATGGCATCAACAAGCACATAAACACTGCTACTCGATATCTACTCCTTCAAAGCGTCGTGAAATGCGAAGAGAAACGCTACGCGCGTCGTGTCTTCCTTCTAGCCTGGCCGTTACTTCTCACAGGGCGAGCGGGGAACGCGGTTGCCAGGCGAGCGTCGGAGAGCTATTTTTCGATTTGGATGGATGCTATTAGCGAGGCTTCAGCTAAAGCTGCCACCTCACGGTTTGTTAAAGCGTTGACGAAATTAAACTTGTATCGGAAACGCGCCGAATGGGACGGTCGTAGCAACGGCGCGTTTTTTTTGTTTTTTTTTCTTGCCTGGTGAGAGGACACTGTGAGAGGAAAGTGTGAAAGATAAAAGGCGCGTTCATGTAGCCTCCGTAATGTGTTTGGCGGTAGCTCAGTGGGTTAAAAGCCCGCGAGCCATCATCGCGCGGACCGAGAGGTCATGGGTTCGACTCCCGTTAACGGAACTTTTTCTTAGTTTTTTTTTCTTTGCCATCTGATGGCGTTCATTTTGCTGACGTACTTCCGTGACGGAAATGCGTCATGAAAGTCTTGGTGGACCCCGGCATAAAACACTTTCGTGTTAAAAGACACCGACGGGTCGTAAGCACAAGCGAGGCAGCGCGAATTTCAACAGAAAAGGTAACAGAATAAGACTTCACTGACCTACGTGGCTTCAAAAAACCTCACGGACAGTGGCGTACCAACTCGTTCGCGAGTAGGGGGGCGTCTCTCACCCTGTCCGCGATATATATATATATATATATATATATATATATATATATATATATATATATATATATATAGAGAGAGAGAGAGAGAGAGAGAGAGAGAGAGAGAGACCGAACTACATTTGCTCTCACTTGACATGATTTTTATATGGAGAGATCATTTCCTTATCAAAACTGCTGTCTCACATCAAGAAGCTGCACAAACAGATTGTGCAGGCTGGGCCACCCTATACCGCGACAACACAGTTGTTTTTAATCAATACAATATTTAAAAATGACCGTCAATTTTCAAAAAGCACAGCCATATTTAACCTGTTCTTCATCTGAGCATCCCATCTGCAAACTTCACAGTCTCAGTATGGCGTTGTCAGTACGATGAGTATGAAGAACCTGCTATGAGTTCGTCACCCTAAATTCTCACTTATTAAACAAAACGTGTGGCTGACATAGAAAGATACCTCGCAGAAGTCTTCAGAATAAGCGGAGTGCCAAGTTTTTTACTGTAAGAGCCCTCTAATATAAAGTCTTTCTGAAGAAGAAGACCAACTTTAGTCGAATAATTTGTATGAATTCCACATTGAGCTGATGGTGTATACACGATTATGAATGACTACAAATTTACATACTAAGTGTCAGGGTGTCGGAGCGAAATGTTTTTTGTTTCGGTTTTAGTTTCGTTCCGCCGCAATAAGCTCCGTTCCGTTTCTGCTCCAGAACGAAAAAAAATGTTCCGTAACGGTTCGTAATGGTTTTTTTTTATGCAAAAATTTGAAGTTAAGGTAATCATAAAAAAACGTTGGATTTGTGATGTAGTTACTTGCCCTCCTCTTAGAAAAGTGGGACAAGGGTAAAACACGTTCTTGAGAAGCGCGGAAGCAATAACTGTACCACGAATTCCTACCAACTAGCACAAGCCAGCATTTTTTCCAAAGTCATAGTATTTGTTTTCTCAAATGACAAATTTGAATGTTTGTAGTGGTCTCAATGCTTTGTGTCAAGGGAGTGAGCACGATCTCAGAAGCAGCATGTCGTTGAGTGTACGCTCTGATGTGCGAGAGCGCTGTTCTGATAAAAAGGATCACAGCATATCCACGAAGTGAATGATGATGAAGGAGCTTGCTCCAGAGGTTAAGTCCGGCAAACCGTGATTCTCCTGTACAACTGGTCAATCATCATCATATAAAGAGGTGACACGAGAGTTGTGGCGCGATTGTAGATACATACTATATACACAATGTTTATAATTTACATATCAATGCACTATATACTCAAATTTACACATTGATGCAGTATATACATTTTGTTCAATGGCTTATTTACGGATCACATAAGCTAGGGGGAACGTTTTCTTTTTAGTGTAATGACTTTGTATAATGGCGGTGGCTGCTGCCGCCAACGTTACTAGAACAAACTCAGTTTCAAAGCTCCGTATCTCCGCCAGCGGAGGAGGGTGGTCCGAACGGCGGTCGCGAGAACTAGCGGCGCTGCAGTTCCGTCTTGCGCCACTATCGGCGCGTCGTCTGCTGCCACGGCTGCGGTCCGCCGCGCAGCTGCTCGCGGCAACTGCGCGGCAACTTTCTTATTGTACTAGTTAGGTGGATACTTAGGTGGATATGCATAAGGTCGTCTGCATGCATTGGCCCGCGTGCGTTGTTCATTGATTGGCTAAGAATCGATGTTCGGTTTATATTGCCACGCCCACTTCTTGTTTTATTTTGATGTATTCGGGTTTGACCAGCAAGGACGGTTATCAACGCTCGACGCTGTCCGCGAAACACTGTTCGAGAAGCTTCGCGATTGTAATAGATCGTTTTGGTAAGATTGCGCGCTGCACGCGAATGTTCCAGCTTTGCCGAGAGATAACGCCGCCACCAGCAATATTGCTGGAAAGTTCGATAGCGCCTGTATAAAAGCCGACGCGCTTGACCGCTTGTCAGTTGATCGACGGTCGACGCTCTGTTCGCCGCTATCAGTGTATTGCTGTAGTTTGACTTTCAGTTTCCCGGCCACAAGTTCGGCCAAATAAAGAGTTTCATCTCGGACCTGCTGACTGCTGCCTTCGTCGACATCACGACCCTGTGACAATATTTGAGCTGTCTACATTGCGCTTAACTTCCAAGCATAGGAGTTTCTAAGCGAATGAGGGTTTTCAGAGTAATTTTTATAACTACCACCACAAATTTAGCCGCTGCCGTCTTATCTAGACCAAGAACAACCCAACACGTTTGTAAAAGCCGTTATAGTGCACAAAGAAGCGTACTTACTCGAGATACAAAAAGGTTCTAGAAAAACACTACTCATGTTTCTACAATTTATTGAAAAAAACTTTCTCGAAAAACATCACCAATGCTTTGGAATGTTTACAAGACACGTTTTCGCGACTGTTGAAGGAATACCGACCCAAAATCGGAAAATTTTGCGAGAACTCGGGAAATGAAATCGCTGTGTGCAATTACATCGAATAGATGCCGTCTCTGAGCAATTTTTTCAGTGGATAGTTGTATTTTCGGTGTCTCATCTTTCTACGTCGCATCCTTCTACGGTGCCTTAAACAATTCGAACAGATCGGCCATGATGGGCATCGAGCAGTTATTCGCGCGTACTCTGTCGCTAGAAGAGTCGTCAGTATTCAACTTCGCCCCCAAGAGCTTGGAATGGCAGCATCAACTTTGGGCTGTCCAGAGAGCTTGCGATGCGGCGGTTAGGCTAGGTCTAACTGTCCCCACGTGGGAGAGGCCCGCGGTGTCACCCTAAGGGGTGGCACTTCTCCGGATCTTTAAATAAAGTTCTCCGTACCGTACCGTACCGAGCAGATGTTACATGCCCGCAGCACTTTACACTGTACGACAGCCGTTTGCGTTTCGTGCTGTAGCCGTTCACTTCGCAGTTAAACTGCTCGTCAACTACAATTATCTTTTACACAATAAGTCTCCGTTCCCGAAGCAAAGTGTGGGATTGGGCTAGTTGGTATTCCATTATTAAACTGCTCAGCGCAAAAAAATTTGACACGGTACACATAGAAATGACGAGGACCAGCGCTGGTCCTCGTCTTTTCTATGTCTGCCGTGTCAAATTTTTCCGCTGAGCAGCCCGTTCCCGAGCCGGCGAGTGTAAAATATTCCGCACATTTTGGTCAATACCTCGTCGTAAAAGCTCTCAAAAATCCACTGCTTTGAAGGCATAGCGACAGCTGACAACTAATCGAATATCAGTGTGATGCAACTCTCAGTCTCGGTAGCGTATATAGGTAATCGCCTGCCTTTCGTTTTGCTGTTCTATTTCTGGCGGCTCCTCCAAATTGGGCACTGGGCTTTCGCGGGACGCCGTGCGTTTTGGGGGGAGGGGGGGGGGATGTGCGCCTAAATCCCGAACATTTTGGCTTTGAAATGTGGTGTGGAAGTACTGGGGACAAGCGCGGCACGGCACCTGGCGCGAGTTCCCATTTTCCACGTGGGATCAAAACTTCTTGTCCCGCAACGACACGAGGATAGTGCTTTACAATGCCGTCACTCTCAAAATGAACGTCACAGACCTTGCATTTCGCAGTAAGCTTTCTATCTTTGCGATGCAAAGCTAGAATGGCGTAGGGTCTTTTGCAGGTCCGAAGAAGTGTCGTGAAGCGGAGTCGTCGTTGCGGTAGCCGCTCTTGCAGCCCGGCTCAAAGCAAGTCGGCACACCGCACTGTGATTCTGTTCGCCCTCGTTACGCTTCGTACATCATGCACGTGTCTTCGTACAAGACGCTAAGCCTGGTCAAGAACAGTCGCAAAAATGACGAGCTAACAAAGCGCAGACGACGCTGTAACCCACGTGCGCTCGTACATCGGCGGCGCCGATCACAACAAGCGCCAGCCGCGGGAGCTAGACGTGACTGCAGCGCCACTAGTTCTCACGACCGCCACGCGGACCGCCTCTCCCGCGGAGCTTTTAAACTGAGTTTGTTCTAGTAACGTTGGCTGCCGCCGCCTCGTTACCGGTAGCGGCTTGTGCTTGCTGTCGGCGCTGGCGTCTCTCTTCGGCCTCGCGAGCTCTCACCGCAGGTCTTGGCGGCGAGCCCGCGTTGCTGCCTTGGCTTCTTCGGTGTTCACGATGAGCACCGGTAGCGAAGTGCACTGAGTGATGTCTGGCGAAAGAGAAAGGAAGCGCGCCAAGAGCGAGCGCTGTCTAAGGCGCGACCCTCTAGCGGTCTTCTATCAAACTAGAGCACGCGCCGAGGGCGGAGCCGCCTGAGCGGTGGCGCGCCACCTTGTTCTTGAATCAACAGAGAGCACAGCTGCGCCTCTAGCGGGAGCAATGAGAGCTAGCGTACACGGCAGGAGGGACGAGAGACTACCCCCCAGCAAAAGGAGCCAGCTCCTAAATGATCGCCAGCCCTGCGCGGAACACGCAGCACAGTCACATCGAAAGCTGGAAGAGCGGACTTTGTAGAGCCCGTTCTATAGTCTCTTGGGGCAACTAATACAAGTACACATGCAAGGTACCCACTATGCCATCAATCATCCCAATTTTTCTGAAGTAGAGCAGCTGCCACTGTGCCATTTTTCGTCATTCTTCGCAGAATCGTGATACCCGCTACACATCTGTAAGGCATTATGTGCTCTTTGTGCTGTGACTGATGATGATAAAGAATTATGGCTGAGCACTTTGCAGTGGGTGGGAAGCAGTGTTGCGGAATTGGCGGCTCCATTGAATTCCAATTCCATTCCGGGGAATTAGAACTTGCTGCAATTCCATTCCTTCCAATTCTTCGGAATGAAACAACTTAGCATTCCCACTCCGGGAACGGCCGGGCAGTTCAATTCCATTCCTGTAATTCCTCAACGTAGGGAAGTCATCTTGATAGTTTTATCGAGTTAAGAATGAACGCCCCATAAAGCTGATGTCATGCATTAAGAAATGCAAAAGTATTCAAAACACGTTACCAAGGTCGAAGAATAGTAGCTTGGTGACGTATATCGTGCAGTACAACCACCCTATTATTTCCCATAGGGGCAGTTCTCCCGCTACCTATAGTATTTGCATGGTCAGCATGTTTTGATGAACGGTGATGTTTTAATATTCTTTAGGCTTAAATGTGTTACCGATAAAATAACGACATAGCGTATTTTTACGCTGACAAAAGTAGTATTCAAGAAGACTAAGCAGTTTTGCCACGCGTCTGGAGCGGTCGTGAATATGGAAAAAACTAAGATTTAATTAATGGGGAACAAAACCCTCTAGATCTGCTGGTATTAGTTGTAACAGTACACGGCTCCGGCATCTTGTGCCTTTGCATCGAACACGGAACACTGGACCGCACTGCTCGTCAGCACTCACACTTGTCAAGCGCGCCTCGCAAGCATGGATGCGGTGAGGAGAACTTTCTGTTTTCGCCTGTGCGCAGGTATGCAGTGTCTTCCTTGTCGCAAAGGTTATTTACGTGTTTCAGGTACGAAACTGCTCTTGAGATAAAGATCAGGCTGTGCATAGAGTATTGGCCACTTTCGTGGGGGGGTATCAATGGGAACCAACGCACAAGGGCGATTTGTTTCTCCCTTCGGTATGTGCTGGGATAATGCATTTGTTTGTACATTGACTTATGCCTCGGTTTCTAGTAGGCGCGTTGCGTACAAATGCACCGTGCTTGTAATCAGCCAAGCCATCTTAAAAATACTGCTTTATGGTTAATTTCGAGGCTCCGACTTACTAATGTTTGAAGTTTGAAAAACTGCACGTAGACGGAAACGTGCTCTATTTTCGGAGAAAGACGTAATTCCATTCCCATTCCATTCCGTGCCAAAGACGCTTAATTCCACTCTCATTCCATTCCTCCAAGCGTTGTCCTCATCCCACTCCGGGGTCGCGAAAATGTGGAATGATTCTGGAGTCATTCCAATTCTGGTGGGGCAACTCCGCAACACTGGTGGGATGCATTAAACCACGCACTCCTTGCGCTATTAGCATTGTATGATGACTGGTTGTTATTTTTACTCTTCTGCCGCGCTATATTACATGTATTAACACGATTCTTTGCCCGACATGACGCCTATATAGAATGTAAGAATGACAGACTGGGCTTGTTGGTTTAACAAATTTGAAGTTTAAGGCGCGAATAAGACACGGACGATGATAACGAACACACACACGGAGTGCCACTTCCAACATAGATTTATTTCGAAAGAGCACAGAACGTATTTATGCACCACGCGCGCCGTCATCATGCCTCAATGCGCAGTCGCATTCAAATAGCGTAACTCTTTTGGCGATAATGTAATGGAGGCAACACTGACGCATAGATCACCTGATTCAATTATTTTCTTAGCCTCAATTATTGGTCGTATTGATTTATCGGGACTTCGGCCGACTACCGCGCAGGCGCTAAAGTCAGGAACGCAATGACAATCTCGGCAGTGTATCGTGAGGTGGCTTTCTCTGCCATTCCTGACGTTATTATTATGCTGCCTTAGCCTGTCATTCAGGTATTGTTCCGTCTGGCCTACGTAACTTCTACCACACGACAAGGGGATCTCGTAGACCACGCCCTTCTGACAGCTTACATACTTGTTCTTGTGGTTAACAATGCAGGCCGGAGCTTTCCTGAGGAAAGGGTTAGTCATCTTGCAGAGCCTGGAAAGTTTTAACGGGGCAGAGAAGACTACCTTTACATCAACATGATCGGCAATATTTTTCAAATTATAGGATACGCGGTGTACATTAGGAATCACAGCAAGTTTGACATTGCTCTGGGGCGGCTCCTCACTTACGTGGCGGTTCCGCGACTTCCTCAACATCTTCTCTGCCACAGACACCAGAATGGGCTGTGGGTAGCCTGCCTCCTCAAGACGGTCAACCTGCTTGGGAAACTGTCAGCTGCTCTGTGTGGGCAGGATTTCTTGAAAGCATTCAGCAGGCACATGTTGGCAACGCTACGTTTGACAAGCTTGGAGTTACGTAGGCCAGATCGAACAATGCCTGAATGACAGGCTAAGACAGCATAATAATAACGCCAGAAATGGCAGAGAGGGCCACCTCGCGATACACTGCCGAGATTGTCATTGCGTTCCTGACTTTAGCGCCTGCGCGGTAGTCGGCCGAAGACCCGATAAATCAGTACGACTAATAATTGAGGCTAAGAAAATAATCGAATCAGGTGATCTATGCGTCAGTGTTGCCTCCATTTCATTATCGCCAAAACAGTTACACTATTTGAATGCTACTGCGCATTGAGGCACGATGGCGGCGCGCGTGGTGTATAAATATGTTCTGTGCTCTTTCGAAATAAATCTATGTTGGAAGTGGCGCTCCGTGTGTGTGTTCCTTATCTTCGTCCGTGTTTTATTCGCGCCTTAGACTTCAAATAAGCCTATATAGAGTACTAAATGCGAAGAATTTCTTGGCGAACCTTTGGCACTTTGAGCGTTTCTATCTATCTATCTATCTATCTATCTATCTATCTATCTATCTATCTATCTATCTATCTATCTATCTATCTATCTATCTATCTATCTATCTATCTATCTATCTATCTATCTATCTATGTAGCCGCCTACGTCTTAGAGCTCTCATGATCGCCTCATTAACTTGGTCTAGACGAAAATTGGCATGGAAGGGTCATCATCATCATCATCAGCCTGTCTACGCCCACTGCAGGGCAAAGGCCTCTCCCATGTTCCGCCAATCAACTCGGTCCTGTGCTTTCTGCTGCCACGTTATACCTGCAAACTTCTTAATCTCATCTACCCACCTAATTTTTTGTCTCCCCCTCACGCGTTTGCCATCTCTTGGAATCCAGTCAGTTACCCTTAATGACCACCGGTTATCCTGCCGACGTGCTACGTGGCCGGCCCATATCCATTTCTTCTTCTTAATTTCAACTATGATATCCTTAACCCCCGTTTGTTCCCTGACCCACTCTGCTCTCTTCCTGTCTCTTAAGGTTACACCTATCATTTTCCTTTCCATCGCTCGCTGCGTCGTCCTCAATTTAAGTTGAACCCTCTTTGTAAGTCTCCAGGTTTCTGCTCCGTAGGTAAGTACTGGTAAGATACAGCTGTTATATACCTTCCTCTTGAGAGATAGTGGTAGACTACCATTCATGATTTGATAGTGCTTGCCGAATGAGCCCCATCCCATCCTTATTCTCCTAGTTATTTCACTCTCATGGTTCGGCTCCGCGGTTACTACCTGTCCTAAGTAGACGTACTCCTTTACAACTTCCAGCGTCTCGCCACCTATCGCAAAGCGCTGTTCTCTGCCAAGATTGTTCCACATTACTTTAGTTTTATGCATATTAATTTTCAGACCTACTCTTCTACTTTCCGTATCCAGTTCAGTAATCATGAGCTGTAATTCGTCTCCCGCGTTACTCATCAATGCAATGTCATCAGCGAATCGCAGGTTACTGAGATACTCTCCATTAACTCTTATCCCTAATTCTTCCCAATCTAGGGCCCTGAAAACCTCCTGTAAACACGCGGTGAATAGCATTGGAGAGATCGTGTCTCCCTGTCGTACGCCCTTCTTTATTGGGATTCTGTCGCTTTCTTTATGAAGGACTATAGTGGCTGTGGATGCGCTGTAGATGTCTTCCATTATGTTTATATAGGCTTCGTCGATGCCCTGATTCCGCAGTGCTTGCATGACTGCTGATGTCTCCACCGAATCAAATGCCTTCTCGTAATCTATGAAGGCTATGTATAGGGGTTGGTTGTATTCCGCGCATTTCTCTATCACCTGATTGATAGTATGAATATGGTCTATTGTTGAGAAGCCTGTACGAAATCCTGCCTGGTCCCTTGGTTGATTAAACTCTAATGTCCTATTAATTCTGTTAGCAATTACTTTTGTGAATAGCTTGTAGACAACGGACAGTAAGCTGATGGGCCTGTAATTTTTCAGGTCCTTGACGTCCCCTTTCTTATGGATCAAGATGATGTTGGCATTCCTCCAAGATTCTGGTATCCTCCCTGTCGAGAGACACTTCGTATACAGGGTGGCCAGTTTCTCTAACATAATCTCTCCACCGTCTTTCAGCAGGTCTGATGTTATCTGATCCTCACCAGCGGCTTTGCCTCTTTGCATTCCCTTTAGGGCTTTCTTTACTTCTCCTGTTAATACTGGTGGGATGTCAGATTCCTCTGGGATATTACTGCTTCTTACATTATCATCCTGACTGTCTCGGCTGCTGTACAGATCTTTGTAGAACTCTTCCGCTACCTCAACTATTCTATCCATATTGGTTGTGACCTTGCCATCCTTGTCCCTTAATGCATACATCTGATTTTTGCCTATGCACAGTTTTGTCTTCGTAGCTTTGAGGCTTCTTCCGTTCTTTAGAGCATGCTCAATTCTCTCCATATTATACTTTCTTATGTCGGCTACTTTACGCCTATTGATCAACTTCGAAAGCTCCGCCAGCTCTATTTTGTCTGTTGCATTTGATGTTTTCATAGCTTGACGTTTCTTAATGAGGTTTTTCGTCTCTTGGGATAGCTTACCAGTGTCCTGTCTAACGACTGTACCCCCGACTTCCACTGCACACTCCTTAATGATACTAGTCAGATTATCATTCATTGCGTCAACGCTAAGGTCGGTTTCCTCGGTTAAAGCCGCGTACCTATTCTGAAGTGAAACTCTGAATTCTTGTACTTTCCCTCGCAGAGCTAGTTCATTAATCGGCTTCTTCTTGCGTATCAGTTTCTGCCGTTCCTTCCTCACGTCTAGTTGAATTCTAGATCTTACCATTCTATGGTCACTGCATCGGATCTTGTTAACTACTTCCACATCCTGTATAATGCCCGGGTGGTCGCACATTATGAAGTCTATTTCATTTTTAGTTTCGCCATTAGGACTCCTCCACGTCCACTTACGAGTAGTCCGTTTTCTGTAGAAGGTATTCAAGATCCGTAAATTATTGCGTTCTGCGAACTCTACTAGTAACTCCCCTCTGGCATTTCTAGAGCCGATGCCATATTCCCCAACTGCATGATCTCCAGCCTGCTTCTTGCCTACTTTTGCATTAAAGTCGCCCATCAGTACAGTATACTGTGTCTTTACCCTACTCATTGCTGATTCCACGTCTTCGTAGAAGCGTTCAACCAGTTGATCATCATGGCTCGATGTAGGCGCGTAGGCCTGTATCACCTTCATCCTGTACCTCTTATTAAACTTAATCACGATACATAAAACCCTCTCATTAATGCTATAATATTCCTCTATATTGCCAGCTATATTTTTATGAATAAGGAACCCCACTCCTAGTTCTCTTCTGTCAGCTAAGCCACGATAGCATAGGACGTGTCCGTTCTTCAGCACTGTATAAGCCTCCTGTGGTCTCCTAACCTCACTGAGCCCTATTACATCCCATTTAACACCCTCTAATTCCTCGAACAGAATGGAAGGGTAAGAGGTTCTAAAAAGACAGGGCGTGCAAACACGGACACAAGAAAGAAGTCAGGACACCACAAACGCCGACTAACAACTGAAGAGACGCACAATGGCTGAAAAGAAAGAAGGCACGAAAACTTATCTGCGCATGCCCATGCAACAGGCGAACCTATCAATCCGGCACGCCGACACTGTCTTTACATTGTAGAGATTGTAAGTGCACGCCAAAATTTGATGAATGCGCAGTGTTGTACCGGCATAGAAATGAAGAAACGCGCCTGATGATTGAAGCATGGCATATCGAGAATAGTGGTAGTGCATGCGTGAGCCAACCGTCGATTAACTTGCATAAAGATGAAATCAAATGCCTTAACAGTTATCTTCCACGTAGACCACCGCGCGTGCCGGATTGATAGGTTCGCCTGTTGCATGGGCATGCGCAGATAAGTTTTCGTGCCTTCTTTCTTTTCAGCCGTTGTGCGTCTCTTCAGTTGTTAGTCGGCGTTTGTGGTGTCCTGACTTCTTTCTTGTGTCCGTGTTTGCACGCCCTGTCTTTTTAGAATGAATACTTACCAACTAGCTCAGCTCTCTGTTATTCTAAGGGTAAGAGGATTTGACGAATATGATTGTCGAGTCACGACACGAATAACGTGAAAATCCTGTCGCGTACGTTGTCAAACCCTTTCCACCAGACACGTGTGGCACATACCCGTTTACCACGGGCCATGGTGTACGGGTATGCGCCACAGGTGAGTGACAGTTTATATCTACCGAGGAACGACGAGAACAGACATTGGTAACTTAAATGCTAGAGCGCTAAGGAAAACCAACATCGACAGCGTTGACTCGACGAATGGAAAGAATGAAAATTAGGATCCCAGCAGGAATCGAACCCAAGCGTTCTGCGTGGCCATCAGGTATTCAACCACTGAGCCACGCCAGGTCTATAAACTGGTTTGGAAAAACAGCCTACGCAGGCGTAATACCGGTGCAACGTCAATTGTGGTTGTGGTGCTTGGTATCTAATTTTACAAGAAAGCAATAAACACTACACTCTAAGCCAAAATCGAGTATTTTGGGAGTGTTTCTGCCACACAACAACAATCGTCATCCACCTCGCGTGCTTTCCTCGCGTTATAACCGCGGTCGCGGCACTTCCCGGTCACGAACGGCGCGCGCGTTATCAGCGTGACATAGCATTCTTGACAGGAAAGTGACGAGAGCTGGGTTTTCAAGAAAGGAAACGCGAGCAAGCCAGATGACGATTATTGTTGTGTGGCAGAAATACTCCCCAAATACTCGATTTTGTCTTAGAGTGTACGTGATACTCCTACGATGTGTACTCCTACACTCTAAGAGAAAAAAAAAAGAGTCAAAAGAGGGTCATGGAACCGTGACTCTCTTCGGGCGTCCATGTGACCCCTTTTGGAAGGTGCAGACAGAGAAAAAGAGTTAGCATTTCGTCGGAGTCACTGGACGCTCCTGAAGCGCGTTTCGATTTGCCTCCATCATGAAAGAGCCGCCGTATTCGCAATGCCCACGAACTATAGGTGGTGCGCCGTGCTTTTCCAGATGGCGCCAGGAGGAGGGTGAATCTAGAGTCACTGTATAGGCTACCTTTAGGTAGCAGAGTTGCGCATAGGTCCGGCTAGCAACCACAACTATGCGGTGAAGTCGCACTTCGTTTTTGCAGGCGGCATGCCTACCGTGCCGCCGATTAACCTGTCTGGCGTGTCGAAGACCGGCGATAAACATTGGCTGTCGATGGCGAGTGTTAGTTCAGTTCGCTGCAGCGGCGGCGTCGAGAAATAAAAAAAAATGGCCCAAACGGCAGCTTCTCCGCAATGCATGGTTGCTAGCGGCGTTGGAAGACAGATGCGCAACTCTGCTACCTAAAGGTAGCATATACAGTAACTCTAGGTGAACCCGTTTGTTAGCATAGGAACAGATAGGACGTGCGGACGTACGGCCCGTGCCACTCTCACCGGACGAAGTCATGAGCTGCGCTGAAATGGATATCAGACTAAAATACTTTCCCAAACCATGGAAATTTAAGTGCTAAGTACTCGCCACCTAATTATTTGCTGCGGTGTGAAAGGTTATATTTCAGCTCCGTTACCGTGCATAACGATGCTTTGCGAAATCCTGTGCGTGCTACATAAAACTGCATGAACTAGAATTGACGTATGAGCTGAACGGCACTCCGAGGTAGTACGTATCGAGCCTGCCTGACGGATTTGCCGCAGTAGTAGGCCGCCAGCGAGTAGCGCCATCGCTGCTGCGCGTGGTGATGGTTTGCAAACATAATACGCCGTCGTCATTACTTGCGCAGTCGGCAACGCGGAGTTACGTCTTCAACGGAACACAAGCATTTAACATCCCATTCAGTAGCGCTTGTGACACGGCCATGCTCTAGCGTGTGCAATTCACTTCACTCGTATGTTGCAGGTTTGATCAGCATGATCGAAACATGAATTTTGAAAGGAATGCACACGTATGCTTTTCGCAACGTCGAAAAAATTAACTGAGAGGCGTGGATTGTGGACGTGACTGCACGTTCCATCGCTCTAACCATTTCGCTTGGCTGGTCGAGCTCGATCGTGTTGGGGGCATGCGGCGCTCCATAATATCCACAATAATTGTGATACATGCAATGCACAAGAGGAACTATGCTTTTATTTTTTATCGTTCAAGGATAATCTACAATAAATAGAATCAAAGTGACTTACTAGCGTGAAACAACATTAACGCACGAGGGGACGTGAAGTGCAACTCGTTCCTCGTGAGTTAGTAGCTGATCGTTCATCGTCGCTGTCACTCTCGGTGCTTTCAGTCTTCTACGTCCAGTGAAAAATCCTCGTCGTCAAGATCGTTTCCTTCTACATCACTGCTGAAAGAAATCTGAAGAATTTCCTCCGCCGAACGACTTCGACCACTCCGCGTCACCCTGTTTACAATTAGAGACACGTCTGGGCGCGGAGAACATTTTGCTCTCAGACCGGTCAACAAGCAAACCGCTTAAAGCCCCTTGATCTAGAAAGTAGCGACACTCTCCTCCGCGCGCGCGTTTTCCTCCTCAATTCTCCTCGGATTTCTCCCCTCCTCTGGCCGGCGCGCTGCGCACGGCACGCTGAACCCTCCACTGGCTCGCCGCAGCCGCGTTAGAATCACTGCGCGCGCTTGTTTAATCGGCCCCTTGAAGCATTAAATGAGAACTTGTCTCTTAAACAATAGTCATGACGAAAGTGGGCTTCCGCTAGAACAAATTTAGTGACAAATATATTTTTTTAAGACGCTTCGATAAATACAAGTGAGCGCTTCGAAAAAAAATGAGTATACCAACTGGCGGCTGAGCGGTTTACCTCTCCGTCGCCGCTTCGGTTGTGCGTAACGCGAAGTTGTATTAAGCGCATATAATGTAACCAGCATAAAGTATAGGCGAGAATTTTTTTCATAATTGTGGTCTTGATTAGCTCCAAGGAGACAGCCAAGAAGGAATGTGGTGGTTTACTTAAATTGAATTGGGCCAAACGAGTGGGCCCGAAGCCTTTTTTGTCAATGCCGCTATGAGACACGCACGCACGCACACGATACAGGCACGCAGGCACACACACACGCTCATACACACGTGACAAAGACACGCACATACATACACACACGCACATAGATACACAGGCGATACAGACACACACGCACATAGATACAATCATACGCACGCACATACACACGGGGTATAGATACGCAAATACATACACACGCGCGTACACACGTGATACAGACACACGTGCGTGTACATGCGGACAGACACGCACGCACTTACATACACATGCGCATACACACGCGATATAGAGACACGCACGCACATACATACATATACACGCGCATACAGAAGCGATACAGACGGGCACATAAATAAGCACGCGATACGGACACGCAGGCACATGCATGCACACGCGATACAGACACACACGCACATACACAGCGATACAGACACGCACGCGCATACATGCACATGCACACACACACACATACATGCATACGCGATACAGGCACGCACGCACATACACGCGCGCGAAAACACACAAACGCGCGCACGCGCATACATGCACACCAGTCGACATCTTATGCTCGTGCTCAAAAGCTACAAACGTCTTCGTCCGCTTGGCAGCATTCTGAGTAAGTCCTCAGGACCTCGTTTGCAGGATTATCCTAAACGTGCTCTCATGCGGACGTGTTCGGGACAGCAACAAGCTTGCGCTGAACTGGGAATTACAGCATTTGTGCAATGAACACCTTTTGACTGCATGTTATTTTTTTATTTAAAAAAATAGAACATCTTTATCTGGTGACATAATTATGATTGCCGACGGACACGTTTCTCCTTGTTCAGAATGAGTACATGTAATAATCGCCAACGTGGCGAGGGTAATGCGATGTATTAATTGTTGTTTAAAAAGCCCAATTTAAGGGGAAAATACGCTTCGCGAAGTTAAAATTCGGTGACATATATTTAAATTTCCCACACTTCGACCGCTGGCAACACTGTGACCCTTGTGACCAAAAAAAAAAAAACAGTTGTCTCCTGGTGGTACCAGCAGTCCCCACGCTGTGTCTTCACGGAGAAGTTGTGACATGGCGCATGCCGGACTGAATATCGGTGAGTTCGATCCAGGCGTCTTTTTCTTCCTCTAATCACCACCGCCACCTTTTTGGGTTCTGGTGATGGCGGAGAGCAGTGAACGACTATTTCGCCGCGAGTGAAAACGCCGCGTCGATGCGTCTGTTCAGCTTGCGAGCATGAACAATGACCTCGCTCAGCCGGCGTGTCGCATTCAAAGTCCGACCGAGTCCCTGCCCGACACCAATTCTAGTGGTCGCGCCCTGCATCAAGTCGAAGGGACTCGGCAAAATGAACAGACGGTAGCGCATGCTCCTGAGTTATGTGGCGATTCCGCCGTCTTTGTTAGTGATGATGTACTACACGTGGTGTGTCAGGATGTTGTAGGGCCAGTAAGTAGTCCGATCAGTTGTGGCTCGCGCGATAACAGCATATACTTGCCGCCGTTGCAGCGACGCCGCCACAGCAGCGATGTGCAGAGTGCAGATTACGACCGCGTTAGTGGAGCTATTACGTCTGACGACGAGGAAAGCAATGTGAACTTTCGACAAAGGTTACAAGCGTGGGCGGTTGAATCGGGGTGTTCACATGCCGCTGTCACGTCACTGCTGTCAGTTTTGCGGAGCCACACTTGTTTTGTGTCACTACCGTCGACTGCTAGGACGCTCTTGCAAACTCCAGGTAGAGTCCTAAACATCAGAGAGCTGGCAGGAGGGAAGTTTCGCCATTTTGGCCTTGAGGCAGGACTGCAGCAAACTCTGCTGGACTGTACACACTTGCCTGACGAGCTCAGCCTTTGCTTCAATGTTGACGGTTTGTCGTTAGCCAGGAGTTCGAGGGACCAATTTTGGACCATCCTTGGTCGCGTACGGAATTCGGAAAACAAAGAGCCTTTTGCTGTGAGCGTTTTTTTTTTGGCGAAACCAAACCACAAAACGCAAATGCGTTCTTGCAGGCCTTCGTTGAAGAAACCAAGGGACTGCTTGCAGGGGGCTTTTTGATTAATGGCGTGTCAGTTCCTGTGAAACTGCACAGCATAGTTTGCGATGCACCTGCCAAAGCCTTTGTCCTGTATATCAGGAGCCACACAGGCTATTTCAGCTGCACTAAGTGCACTGTGAAGGGCACGTATGCTGAAGGAAGAGTTTGTTTCCCAACTTTTGTACTCTGCGCAGTGATCATAGTTTTCGGAACAAGAGTCAGGAGCAACACCACACAGGCAGCACCATTTTGGAGGAACTACCTATAGATATGGTCAAGGACGTACCTCTCGATTACATGCATCTTGTCTGCTTAGGGGTGACGCTGAAGCTTCGTATGCTGTGGGTACGAGGACCGAGGGAAGTCAGACTTGGCACCCAAGTCCGAAATGAAATCTCGGAGAGGAATCTTAAACTGGAAAGGTTCGTTCCCTGTGACTTCAATAGGAAGCCACGAAGTTTAGTTGAACTGGATCGCTGGAAAGCTACTGAACTTCGCTTCTTCTTGCTGTATGGAGGTCCTCTAGTGTTACTGTCAGTGATCCCTTCTCACATGTATGAGAATTTTTTAGCACTGCATCAGGCCATCAGAATACTTGCCACGCCTAACTCAACTGCGTGTGTGATCAGTTATGCAGGTAATATGTTAGGATTCTTTGTGACTAACTTCATCGACATATATGGTAGAGAGCAAGTGTCGCACAATGTGCATGGCCTGTGCCACATTGCAGATGATGTGCTGCACCTGGGACCCCTGGATAGTTGGAGTGCATTTCCGTTTGAGAACTATACGGGAACTATTAAGAGGATGATGCGAAAGCCTGAACATCCTCTTGAGCAGATTTCTAATAGATCATCAGAGCTCACAAGTGCCCCAAGGAGAAGCATAGCGGCAGCTTCTGAAGTTGCATTTGCTGGAGAACATGAATGTGGTCCACTAGTTCCACGCTTTCAAGGCCCACAGTTTAAGAAAGCCAAGTTGCCTGGCAATGTTATCCTTGCAGCTGACAAGAAGAACAGCTGTTGCACCTTAAATGATGGAGCAATTATTCTTATCAATGACTTTGTGTATGACCAGTCAGGTGTACCTTTTGTGATAGGTAAGGAGTTCTTACAAAAAAGGGATTTGTACTCAAGGCCCTGCCAGTCAACAATGCTTGGCATCTGCATTGTTTCACAGCTTTCTGGTTTGCGCTCTTGGCCAGTTCAGGACATAGTTCAAAAATGTCTGAAAGTGTTATTCAAGAGGGAAGTTATTATTTTTCCTCTATTACATGCTACCGTTTTTCACTAGTTTTATTTTCCCATTTTTGCATGACCCTGTTTCGCGCTAGCTTTATTTTCCCACTATTGCATGTTGCTGTTTTTAGATGCGAAGTATCTTTTGGCGGAGCTCAATCCGGTGGTGGTGGTGGTGGTGGTGGTGTGCGGCGTGACCACCCTTACTGCGCATGCGCATACCCTCTCCACTCACCCACTTCACTTCCCCTCTCCCCTTTCCCTTCTCCACGTTCCACCTCCCCTCCCCCTCTCCACTTCCCCTTCCCCACCCTTCTTTCCACTACCCCTCTCCCCTCCCCCTCTCCACTTTCCCTCTCCCCTCCGCCTTTCCACTCTTCCTCTGAACGCGGGCTAGACATGCCGAAATTCGCTCCTGCGCAACGCCGCGATGAGCACTAGCGCATGCGCGTCCCCTTCGCCTCTCTCTCCTCTCCTACGCTGCCCCCCTCTCGCACGCCTGCCGACCACTTTCCCCGCTCGCCCTGTGAGAATTAACGGCCAGACTAGAGGGAAGACAACACGCGCGTAGCGTTCCTCTTCGCGTTCCACGACGCGAGGTCGGTAGCATGCCCAGCGAACGCCAACAGAACGCGATCGTGCAAGTGCTCCGGCTTCGCATCGCCTCATGGTCCCCTTTAGCGGGAAATGGTGTACTTTTTCTCTAGCTGTATTTTTCCACTTCTGCATACTGCTATTTCGTGCTAGCTGCGAAGTACCTGTACATATATATTTTTTCACATTATAGTTTTGACTACAGTCAGGTACAACTTTAAAAGGCAAAAGCGCTGCCAAAATGACCAATGCGTGGGAGCCGATTTGCTCTTTGTCTAACTAAATTGTCCACCTCATGTGTTTTGCAACAGCAGGGTCTATGCCCGTCTGGCTCATGAAATCAGTCTCTAGTACGCGCACGTTGCTGCAGGCTTGTGTAGATCGGTCCTTGAGGTGGAAATGTCACTGCCTTCTAAAGTTGCACCTCACTTTCATTTTGTGTGTAAAACAGTATTCTTCCCTTTGTGCAAGATGGCCGCTACGTAGTTGTTGAATTTTCTGAAGAAGAGGAAGCACTGGCCATCATTCACAAAAATTGGATCGATGGAGACAGATGCATGTGGCCTCGCCGTGCAAAGCAAATAAGAAGCTTGTTGAAAGTGGGGGCCATGCCAGGAAGTAATTGGAAGAGAGTTCCTTTTGATGTCATCAGTGCGCATGGTAATGCTTATTATTTTATCAAGTTGATGTGCACAGTCAACTAAATTTTTTGGCTGAGTCTTAGTATAACTAAGTTAAGCAATGTAATATTTTACTAATTTACTTGTAATTGGTTCTAGAAGTACCTCACATTGTGTTATGATTCTATATATTTGATGTTCAAAGTCATAAATTTTTATTCAGGTTCTATAGTATATAACATAATGAATTTTATGTACCTTTATCATTTTTGAGTAATTAGCTCTATGAACACATCACATTGTGTTGTAATTTTGTTCTGTTATGCCCCCTGTTCATGATTACGATAGAGTAGATCATGATAAAGCTTCAGATCAAGTTGAGTGAAGGCTCAACCTTCACTCAACTTGCAAATACACTCTTGCAAATGAAGCACCATTCACTGCCGTGAAGGTTAGGCTGCTTGCTTCTCAAGCCTGTTAAGCATATTTTTGCAGCTGTTTTGTTGTAGATCCTGATTGAAAGCCTCAGCACAGTGTATGAGCACACTAGCATGAATGCCTACGCTGATTATGCCACGTAATTATGCTGCATTTAACAACATATTAGAAGCGTTTCCATTGCTGAACATTCTTGTCAAAAGAAAGGGGCTATCTTGCATATATTCACAAATAAAATGCTGCTACCAATGCCTTAGCCAGCAGCTAAGTTGAACATTGATGTTCTTTGCAATATAATTGGGCCTTGTTGGTTTAATGCAGCGTGCCAATATATTGCTTTATGAATTGGCACTGTCATCATCATACCCATTATCTCATTAGTATTAGCAATATACTTACATGTTGAGCTAACACACTGATAGGTCAGAGGAGATAATTTACTGTGCGAGAACATTATGTCGTGATAAGTTTAGTTTAGTGAAGTCATGCTATTCTTATTAAAACTGCTAGTATTGCATGCATTCAAAAGCAGTTTAGAAATTAGTATGCGCATGTTAAAGTTTGTCTCACGTGTATTTTCTTTTTATCTTAATTTCTTGGTTATGTGAAACGATCTTTAGTGTTTGCAGTGAAAGTTTTGTTCATTGATATACAGGATTATTGACATGTTAAAGAAAAATAAAAGTGGACAAAAAGGGCATGTAACATTTTTGTCCATGTCTAGTATTCTTTTGCATTGCTATTTCTACATCTGAATCATGTAGCACGGTTATTTTATCTGACTTCATTGTACCTGTGTGCTTCTGACAAACCAAAAAGTTGGGCTTTCATGCAAATTTGTATAAAATATGTGGCAAACAAAACAGCTGACATGGACTTTAGGAGCTCTTACTGATTATTAGCATCCGCACGAGCCCAGAATGTCAAAGATGCCTGCTTGCATTTAGTCGAACAAGTTCATGCGCTTGCTGGCACAAAGCTAGTCTTCTGGACTGAATGCGAGAAATCAACATTGTGTTTACTAATTTATGACTGTTAAGCATGTGAGGTGGGAAAGCATTTCATGCATGCTGTTTCCCTTAAGGGAGCTACTGCAAGCACAGACTTAAATCCTTTATAAAATCTTTTCCATCTTTAATGTGTCCCTGTTTCATCACATGTTATGTTTAAGAACATAAATTGTGCATCCTGTAGCAGTAAATTGTGTGGCTAAAACAAAATTTGTAGCCTGTGAAAAGCAGAAGAATCCTTTAGAGTTGTGCAGTTATCAGCTTGCACAGGTAATGTGTTGTAAATGTGAATACCCTTATGAGATTGCGTGCCCAAGATGCTTGTGTCAATATGATATTTTTCAGACAATTATGACGATGCACTGCGGGGTCTCCGAAAAGCTGAAGACAGCTGTGCTAGTGAACGTGGTGCTGGATGGGGCAGGGGAAAACGAAAAAAGAAGAGGAAGAACTACGATGATGAAGGCGAGATGCCACTATCTCAGCCGCCACAGACCATGCTAAAAAGTATGTGTTCTCAACTTTCTGGAGATGGGCTACCAAGATGGGATAGCATATACCATAATGGAGGGCCACTAGATCTATGTATACTCTTAGTAAGGCTCCGTAATGGGAGCTGGAACATGCGAGCTCTCGGTTCTTGTCACAGTCATGCCCCTAAAGTTGCTGCACTACAACCAAATTTCACCTGAATAGTCAACTGAAAATAGAAGAGCTAACAGTTTTCATGTCTAGAAACTTGGTCTCTCATCTGTTCCAAGAAGTTCTGAAAAGCTGCACAATTTTCATATTTTACTTTAGCCCTCCATGTGCTTCTTGAAGTGACAGTATTAACATCGACATGTTTGCACAGCGCAAAAAAAAACCAAACACATAAAGGACAAGTGCCTGTGTTGTGTCATTTCTTATGTCCTCATTTTTTCACGCTATGCACTCATTTAAATTCCAAATAACCAACTAGCCCAAGCAACCGTTTTCTCAAGTGTTAACATGTTGCTCAAAAAGGCAACATAGGCTCTGAATTGTAACACTTAAGCTATTGGAACACATAATCGTACCTATTACGCCAATAATGCTTAGCTACATTTAGATGCACTGACAAAGTTGTGCTTTGAATCTGCGTGAAATTCACAATTTTTTCATGTCTATGAACATTTCCGTGAGTACATGGACAGTTCTATGGAAGCCTGGTATGCACACGAAGGCTCGCAAATAAGGAAAGCTGTCATGCATTTGTTCGAAGCATGATGCTGCAAGGAGATTTATACGGATTTTTCAGAAAAAAAAGGTTTAACTGTTGAAAATTCATCCCAGTCTGTTGCAACTCTTCTTTTTGTCATCAGACGAGGGCTAACCTTTGTCAATGCAAAAGCCTTCTAAGAAATCCAAATGGAGTTTCCTGTAGCTTGGTGGTGTAAATAAGCGGATGATGATATTCTCTTTGGTTTCTGTGAGCTCACCTTGGCATTTGATGTTGCATTATGTGTTAAAATAGACCAATTTATTTCTGACCATGATCACTATCATGGCAGAAGTTGCAAAAGAGAGAACTCTGAGAATTCTGACTGATTTTCACACTGGAGCAGCACATAGTACTGGAAATCGACAAACGCGAACAGAGCCGGCACGTGCGTCTGCCTATTTGCAGCATTCTACATACAGTGGTACGGTATTCCCCATGCAGTGGTAGTGCATAAAATATGCTGTCGTTTTAATAATTATTTAAATATCGTATTCTGATGCTTAGTAAAAGCTGCTTATTTCACTCCTACAGTTTTTATTACCACCACCACCTACTACGTACATTATTCTTGGCATCACTTGTTTGGTGTGCAGGTGCAATACTGATGCTGTTTGCAAGACCATTAACTGTGTTTACTGTTTTAATTGCCAAATGAAAGGATTGTTTGCTGCAGGCTAATATGTTTTTGTGTAAACTTTGCCTTAAGCATCATCATAGAGCTTGTATCTTAGTTTGGTGTATCGTAACATCACTGAATAGAAAGCACTAAAACCAACTGTAGGGTTTTCATTGTGCAGCTGCCTCCTCAGTAATGCTTCACAGTGATACACTTTGCATAGTTGGCGCTGTACCTGCTAAAAATAGACCCAGTGCATTGGTACACATTACAAAACATCTTTGTGCTATAAACTCTACGTGGCTTTAATGAATGCCAGCCCTGCATAGTTTCACATTTTGCCTTTGGCCTGTTTGGTTTGTACAGAATCAAAGCTTGGTGCTTTTGCAAATTCTGGAAAAATCACAGATCGGAATTCATATGATGGTAAGACGTCCAGTTTGCTTTGTATTAGTACTTGAACAGTTGTTTCCGAAACAAAAGTTCAACCTTTGATATTGTTGCGTAATGATAATTA
Source organism: Rhipicephalus sanguineus (assembly GCF_013339695.2). Classification (NCBI taxonomy): domain Eukaryota; kingdom Metazoa; phylum Arthropoda; class Arachnida; order Ixodida; family Ixodidae; genus Rhipicephalus; species Rhipicephalus sanguineus. The sequence continues at coordinate 134,053,557 of NC_051186.1, forward strand.
TGCATTTTAATGCAGAACGTTTAAATGTTTGCAATTGTTTATCTGATCAATTATTTATTTGTTTAACTTGTAAAATTAATTAATATCACCTAGGAAGTTGGTAGTGTTCTGAAGGTACGCTAACCAGTTGAGCATACCTTCAGAGTCCTGTTGGGCAGCTGTGAAATGTTGATTGCTTGAACCCATAACCAGCATTATATAAGGAGCCAGTGGCATAAAAATTTGTTATAGTGGTGTGCATTCAATGACATATCATTTTGTTGATTTTGAATACGCAAATACATTGTCACATTTAATGGCAAATTTATTTTTTTTCTTCTATAGGCAGGCACTTGCAGCTGACTGAGTTTAATTTGAGCTTGTAAAATTTATCATTATGAGTCCAAGGTGATGTTCTTTTTTCTGTTGCAGAAAATCATATTCCGGATGTTCTCTCAGCACCCCATGAAAGGGGTACTCATGGAATTGCAAATTCTTGTGAGTAAAGCAGACATACGTTTTATATTTGTTGTAAGTGCCCTCTAAAATATTGTTTACTTCCACATTGCCTATGTAGTGCCCTCTTCCTATATTGGTGGCAGCACAGAAAAAACTCGCACCAACATGGAGAATTTTGAAAGGCTGCCACAAACACCAAGCTCTGGTAGTAGTACATGGCTCGAGAAATCAAGCTTGCTAGAGTTGTTGTTCTTATGCTTTGTTTGTGCTGCTTTTTCATGGGCAACATGCAAATAGGACGTAGAGTCAGCTGCAACAGTGGGACCAGTCAGGTATATTCAGTGCATTCCTTCAAGTGTCATTCTATCCGTACTTATTCATTTTTTGTGTGAACACTTGTTTCAAAAACAGAGCTCGAGAGGTGCAGTTACAGGGCCAACACACATGCCTATTCTCCACTCAGGTGTGCCTCAGTGTTGGTGAGCGACAACTCAGGTGAGAGTAAGAATAAGTTTCAACTGGTTTTACTTATTTTGGTGTAAGTTTCAGGTGGTATAGCCACTCCCAGAGAGTCTGCATATTGTCCAAGCAGGGCCTCGGTGTCTGCAGCTGATCGACTTTCTAGTGAGTGTGTGTTACCTACAGTTTGCATTAAGTGATAAATTGCTGGTAAAGTTTCTAACTGCTCTTTTATATGAGGGAGCATGGCCGTTTATATAGCTTTCCTATATGATTCATTTGCAATTCAAATAGTTTGTACTGCTATTTTGTATTAGTAAACTCAGGATTTGGTGCGGTTCATAATGTAGCATTGACATTTGCATGTCATGCAAGTGCCACCTTTCGAGCTATAAGGCCTTGTTCACAAACTGATGGGCATATCATGTGGATAATTTACACCTTACTAACTTGCAGCACCCAGCGCAAGGCATACTATCGGGTCAATCCCATGGAGACTTGAGCCATCAGGTAAGCATGAGCAAACTGCACTTCCCTAAGATTGGTGTTCTATTTGAGCGATGCTGCCGGCAAACTTGGATGTTTTTTTTGCATAATTTGCTCCCGCATAACTTATGCATTGCATTTATTACATTCGAGTTTTTTCGAGCATAGATGTCCAGCACCCAAAAGCACAGTTGTACATAGCAATTGACAGAAACTTTAGAAATTTTTTACTTGTTTTTTTTCTGCTTATGCGTGATAAACAAGAAACGGTGCATGCAAGGTGTGCAGAAGGGGGTTTTCATAATAAGCCCACTTCCTCTACAGCAGGATCACGGCTTCTACCAAGTGCTATATCTGTGAAACCTGTCCTATGACTGCAAATTTCTCATGCCATTGTTCATATACCTGATCCTCTGCTTCATCAACTGCATTTTCACTTTGGTTGTGCTTTATCTGTCGCTTTTTCTTAGCATACATGCTAAGTTTTCTCAGTTTCCACTTAATATTGACGTATCATCTACCTACCTTTTGCCTTGCCTTCATTTCAAGTCCTGTATTTGCCTTGATAGTTGCATTTAGCGTTCTTTGTTTTCTTGCTGATTGCATAATTATCAGCTTTTAGCTACCTAAGTAATATGGCCTGAGTTAGTACTGCCAAAATAAAGCAATTACAGGCTCCTCATTTAAAAGATTAATGTGGCCTGCAGATTTCGTGCTTGCTTCATCATGAGTATGTTTTTATATAAATTTTCTGGTTATCTCAATCCGTAGAGTTTGAACTGCAAAAGTTCAGGATCCTCCAGACAATATTAATGCGGGTTGAGGCCCAAGGCCGCCAGCTTCACGCCATTACACAGGAACTGTGTAATGGCCGTCTGCGAATCGGTGCCACAAGGGAAGATCTGGTTCTAAAACCTTTCGACGACATTGGGGCCTTCGAAAATTTTGACGCGGACATTTCCGAGTATGAGAGCATGAGGACACTTCTGGTTTGCTTTTTCCCTCTTTTTTTCCCACCTGGTTTATCAAATGAGCGTGAGTGCACGAAACTGAGTAATTTTACATTTTACAGATGGGCCAGTTTCGCAGCTATGGTGGAAATAACATTGGAGCTGCAACACGGTGCATACTGAGTGTCCTGCTCACTCAGGAAGTTGCCGTCAGATACAGCTGGCTTGGGCAGAAAGGGAAGAAGAGCTTTTCTGCCCTAAATGTTTCCGACGTAATCGCAAGTAAGCTGTTTGTTGCTTCAGTGATTAGATGAGGGCTAAGAACTAATGGGAGGTATTTCATTCATGATTTTGAAAAGTGAAAATGAGTACAGGCCTAAAGATTTGATAAATTTGGCAAGTTGTGGAGCAGAACTAGCAGAGTGATATACTTAGATGCACTTGATAAAGACGTCAAGTGGCTTGCATCAATTGTGACCTGTTCTTTTATGTCACACATGCATCTGCATCAAGTATGTTTTCATATCCTGATTTATCTTTACATTTAGCTCGTGTACATGCTATGAGTGAGTGACATTCAAAGCGTGTTTCAGGGGCTGCAATGCTAAACATCCCGGGATCGAAGCGAAGCGAAGTCGAGGATGTGGTAAAGGCTTGGCTGCGGCACTCTGGGGAAAAATTAAGAAAGCTACAGGCCAAGGCTGTCAGACATGAAGGTGCAGGTGTGTTTCACATTCAGACTATCCTGAAATATAACACGAGAATTACCTTGTGTTAGTAGTTATAATTTGCATGCTTTATTTGTCCTGCTTGTAAGCGTGATCCGCAATAAATAGACCTTGTATGGTGAGGCTGCTATACAAGTGAGTACATGTTGCCTCTAAATGGCAATATTTATATCGCAACCAATGTGTGGACTTCTCAGACTTCATTTGATGTCGGCAAATTATGCTAGACAGTATAGCAAATAAGTGTTGATTTTTCCAAATGTGACTGAACAGCTAACATGCCATTGAATGAAAAGATACTTGAACCACCATATCTCCCTTAGGTTTTGTTAGCTAACACTAGCACAGATACCAGGTTGCGAGTATGTGATTTGGGCACGAATTCCTGTATGTTTGCTCGCTGTTGCTTCTCATCGTTCCTCTTCTAACCTTTTCTCTCCTCCCAGCAGAATAGCTGGCCAGAGACCTATTACCTTAGGTTGATCTGTCTTTTCTTCCATGAACTATCTTGTTTCGTAAAGACTCATTCAGTTCTATTGTCTGCATAAGGCTAATATGCAGCCATGTATGAACAGTAAACGGAAAAATATTTCTAAAACTGGCACCATTGTTGATAAATGTTTAGATTTAAACTTCTGCATTGAGTGTCAGGTGATTTGAAGAGGTGGGCCGGGGGTGCACTTATTAGAGAGTGACACTGTGCTGTGCTTGCGAAATATGTATACCTAGCAAGCGCCCCTCTCCCATTTCCACTGTTTCATTCACTGTTTTCATTCTCCCGGCGAGGGTGAACACATGCATAATCATTAAAGCATTTCATTAGCACAGGTGTGCATTCCTTATTCTTAACAGCTCCTCCGCCACCATGTTGAATTTTGATTCATGACTGAGCAAGCGTGTCCCCCTCCAAATCTTGTCGAATTATCCTTCGACGTAGGGACTGCGCTTGCTCGGGATTTTACGGTGGTACCCTCAACAACTGTTATCATATGTCCTCATAAAAAATTTTTGACTTTCTTGTACGATCACCGGAAGGACAGCCAGATTATTCAGCTGAATGAACATTTCATCGAATACCTCGCCGAGCTCATCCCTCGAAGAGTTTTTATGGTTTGCTGGAGGCATCGAAATAAAAATGTATTACCTAGAAACATATTGTTTTTGTGCTTGCTTTAGCAGGTGGCACGGCCACGTACCTTGCATGTGCATTTTCTGCATAGGCACCGACACTGTTCTATACTATGTGACATTCCTTATACTAACTAGTCAGTGGTACATAACTGTGCTCTAACATTAAATTCGTGTAAAAGTAAAATATAAAATCCAGTAATTAAGCATGCAACCAATCTTGGTGTGTAGCCCAGTCGGTACGCTGCATGTTCAGAAATGTCCTGGTGGACCAATTGATCAATATGCTTCAGTCCCCAATAAATCCTGAGATTGTGCCCTGGTGGACCAATTGAGTATGTTTCAGTCCCCAATAAGTCCTTAAATTGTGCCCTGGTGGACCAATGGAGTATGTTTCAGTCCCCAATGAATCCTTAAATTGTGCCAGAAATGTCCTGGTGGACCATTTGAGTATGTTTCAGTCCTCAGTGAATCCTGAAAGTGTGCCAGAAATGCCCCGGTGAACCATTTGTGCATGTTTAAAACACATGCTGAGGCCGGACAATAGTATCTTTCTTGGACTCTATCAAGATTAGTTGAGCATGTTTTCGGGACGTCAAAATGTCCTCACGAGAACGTTTTGAAAACGTGCTGAAGATGTGTTACTGTTGTCTGGGCACATACGTGCGTACACGCACAAACACGCGGGAAGACACCTACACAAACGCACGCACATGCACTCACACGTTAACACGTGCGCACACGCACATACAGACGCAGGCGCACATATGCACACATACAAGCACGCGTACACCTGCACACACCCGTACACACACGCCTGGAGGGTTGACGCCTGGAGCGTTCATGGCGTGCGTGAGCAACTGAAAGCGCGCGAAGTTTGCTTGCGCTCGCTTCTCGTGACGTCAGGGTCACCTGACTGGGAGGTATCGCGTGTCGCAGCCATTCAGCGTTGCGGATGCGCCGGCTCCGCGAAAGAGAGGGTGAAGAAAGAGGAGGTTGACGGCCCGGCGAGGGTGAGGCGGTGTGGATAAAGGAGCGCCGCTACTTTCCAACATCAAGGGGCTTTAAAATCGCTTGCAGTGTGCTGCCACCTATCAACAAACGTACAAAAACAAGCCGCGCAGCGCTGGCTATGAAACCAACACACTGGCGAAGGACGGCGTGGAAAGCGTTCGCTCCACGAAAGGCGTCGAGCAGATGCGTCCTCGAATGATTGAAACGTCGCTCGCACGATTCGTAACAGCGCTTTGCTGAAAAAGGATAGAGGCCCTATTTTAATGTATCCCCAACTTGAGATCGCTCAGTTACACAAGAGCACATCGCGAGCCCGCGCGACCTCCCGCGCAGTGGCGTAGCCAGGAATTTTGTTCGGGGAGGGGGGGGGGTGACGTTGCAGCGCGACTTCCTCCCTGAATTTTTCGAACGACTAAGTATATGAATAACATGTATTACCAGTGACAATTTGTATTAGATGCTGCAAATCACTTTTTTAATGCTATGCACTGTCAAGAACGAGTAAGAAATGAGTTTTTTCATAAAATATTATGTTGGCATGCCCGCAGAATCTCTCCACGAATAATTGTCTTCAATTCTTTCAATTTTGTTTTGTGTAAGAGGTACGGCAAATATCATGTAATCTTTGGAACTGCATCAGTTTTCAACCGAAGAAGCGCCTGATAACAAAAAAAGTGAAGTCCGCAAAATGGCCATGACGAGGTCAAATATTTTAATGCACATTGTTTACGCAAAATGTTCATCTTTTTGCACAAATGGTGCGGCCAGGGAAAAACAAGAATGGGAAAGTACACCTCGAATACGGGCAAAATACGGGCAAAACATAAGCCACTGGAAACAGTGCGCAGTATGCTTGCACAAAACATCACAAATGTACATTTAAATATGCAATCAATATACGGAACTAAACAATTATCAGTAGACATAATGCCCAAAATAAGGCAAAAGAACATGCTGCACAATCACAGAAACTATGTCCTTGGGCCAAGCTGCTGTCTCGGATGCACCATGTGGACAGAACTATAAAGGAAGAGCGCAGAAATAACGAAAGAAACTATTCCGAAACTCTTTCATAAGTGTGAACCACTAATGTGCACTCAATATAAAAGGAGAGTTGTCGCTTCTAGTAAAAAAGCAATGAAGAACAAAAACGACAAATGAAAGTAACAAACAATACCGCTATTACGGCTTCCCAATAGCTGAATTTGGTAACGCCGCGTATGCCGACCTCCCAGTGAACAAGGTGAAGCTGTCGATGGGCTGTTAATGTCCACCTGATGCCCGTATTCGTATGCTTATATTAGGTCACGGTGTTACCTGCTAAAAGGTACAAAATCGTCACTGCTTTAAAAGGTGGTGACATTGACTTGAACTATGGAACAGCAGTGTCTTTTCCTTTCGTTTGGGTTGATTTTTGTCCTGCTCGCTATCAAAGGACAAAATTGAACCGGCGAGGAAGCTGAGCGAAGCGGTCAGTGACTTCTGACACGCTATGTCGACGTTTCTGTGGGCGTACAGAAGTGCCAGGCCAACCATGCGTTCCTCAGACATCTCGGAGCGTAAGTAGTTCTTAAGTAACCTCATGCTTGAAAACGTTCCCTCTGCGCTGGCAGTGGTCACTGGAAGGGTGACTAGAAACTGGAGTAAATTGTACACATTCGGATAGGACCTGCTGTCGCAGTGAGAGAGGGCATCGGTTCCTGTATTGGGGCGCTGGTTTGCTGCTTTGTTCGCCCACTTTGTCCACCATAGTCGGAGTTCTTCCAAAGCAGCCCTCGTTTCGACGTCGTGCGCAAAAACGGTCAGGAGATTTTCTGCTCCTTTCTCCCGATCATCTTGCATTGGTGGTACTGCGGGTGGTACAATTACTCAAAAGTCCTTTAGAAGGGCCCTGTGCTTCGCGAACCGTTGGTTTAACTGGGCTAATACGTGGTCCATGAACGGAATGAACAGGGTTCTGAGAAAATATTCTTCCGCGCTTTAAAATGCATTGTTCCCAAGGTTTTGCTTCCGGACACCGGCTCGGCGGCTGGTGATCTCCACATTCAGTTTTTCTGCCAATACCTGCAATTGTGCAAATATTTTTGAGAAAGAAACATTCGCGTTCTTGCGGTCATTTTCAATTGTCTGCTGTACCGCTAATATGTCGTCAGGGGCAGCGCTCATGTCGATACTCCTCGTATGCAGGTTCTTTGACAGTGGCAAAGTCAGTGCTAACACGTGCTCCGCCACATGCAGGCTTACAAAAAACGCTGGTGTCAAGAGTGCCAACATTTGACTGTTTGCCTGCACTGGACTTTCGACCTTTCCGTTAAACTTAATCTCCTCTAGTGCTGCGATCAACTGCTCAAAGATGCTCACAAATGAAAGCACTGCATTGTGCTTCTCCACCCAGCGCGTTTCGCATAGTCCCAAAAGGCGCTGCCTTGTAGACTCAGGACAGCTCGAACTTATCATTTTTCGCAAAATGTGTGTGCGGCTAACAGATTTACGGAAAAAGACTGACGTCGCCTTTAGAGTCCCAAAACAGTTTCGGATGTCTGTGATGGAGTATGCCGCACACAGAACTAGATTAAGGGGGTGACTGGCGCAGTGAGTGTAGAGTGCGGCTGGATATTTCTCCCGAACAGCAGCTTGAACACCATTCGTTTTGCAGGCCATCGAGCTTGCACCATCGTAGCCTTGACCACGGAGATGCTGCATGTTAATTCTAATGTCTGTAAGGAACCTTATGATGGTGTCAGTGAGGGCCTGCGGTCACTTTGGTCGTGAATTGGCACAAAGCCTAAGAACACTTCTTCGATTTCGTTCGCAACTTTATTAAGGTACCTTGCACAAACAGTAAGCTACTGGATACCACCAATATTCGTCGTTTCATCAGCAAGAATGGAGAAGCAGCCTGCAGCGTTTACTTCTGCGACTAGGCTTTCCTTGATGATTGCAGCAGAGATTTTTATAATCTGGTTTTTTACATCTGGAAATAAATACGAGGCATTATTTGCCCAACTTTCCAAATGCTTTTTTTTACATCTGTGTCGCCACAATCCGCTCGCATGCGAAGCAGCGCTTTGAAGTTGCATGCATTTGTAGAGGAGGCTGTGCTTGAATCCATGGGACCACTGTCTCCATGGCCACGGAGAGCCAGATGTTGCCGCCCGCAAAAGAGAACTGTCTCAACAATAGGCTGTAACTTCCTTCGGTTCTTTCTTATTTGAATTTGCCTGCCATGTTCCAGTTGATCAACAACACTGGGCACACATCCTGAGAAGGTTTGAAGAAAATTATCGCCTACCAGCTGAGCGTCAGTGTGATATTTAGTGGCTTTATGTGCACCGAAGACTTCCAGGGCGTGCTTCCACTTTTGAAATGGCTTGGATACGAGGGCCCCAGTGCGCGCATGTTGGCCCTTGCCAACCTCACTCCTGCTAAAAAGGACACACACTCAGCAAAACGCACCCTCTTGAAGCGCTGAGTAGTTAAGCCATCGGTACCTGTCCAGCCAAGCCACCTGAAACCTTCGTTTCTGCTTCAAATCGTTCATGATTAAAATAGATACTCCGACTTAACATAACAAAATATAACAAAAACTACACAGACGTTTCGTCACCTATGCCTGGCGGAGGAATTCAAGGAGAAGTTAGCAATTGATGTTTTGTCTGATCATCCACTTTTGGGTCATCTATGTAGAGCCCGATATCAAACTTGCTTTTGCTAACATTTTGAGGGTCTGAAAAAGATAAATAATTAAATAAATAATAATAAGGCTGAAGCCTAATGAACCCCATCCCCGGGTGACGCCCCTGGTCGGTGGTGTATGAGAGCACGAAAAATTTCGAGGGGGGGGGGGCTGAAGCCCCATAAGACCCCCCCCCCCCCCTGGCTACGCCCCTGCTCCCGCGTACAGTGTTATGGGATTCATGCCCTACAAGGAACACTGACCAATGCTATATGCAAGTAAAACAGGGTGAGCTTCAACTGAATATGTCCGACGATAACATTTAACTAACCTACGTGGCTACAGAAAGCCTCGCGAAGCTGATAGTATGTGTACACTGTGGGCTAGCATTGAAAGCGTGAGTTGCCACGTATATTCACGAAAACTTCGCGTCTCGCAAGAACGAATCAGATTTCTCGTGGCACGGAGGGCCCGGTTTGTTCACTGATGCAGGGAACATGCAAAGTCGTAGTGTTCCTTCCTTGCCAACGCGTTAACACAGAGGCTAGCACAACCGAACAAGGGAGCGACTGCGTAGTGCTACCATTTTGTCGTCTACTAACCCTCCTCGAAAGGACGCTCCTGAATTCCGCTTGGCGGCGCGACAGTCTATGGGCATTTAAAGTCACTGGAACGGGAAAAGTACCGCGTTCTTTTTCTCTTCGCCGCCGCGCCCTTTCGGCGGCTTCGCCACATAAATGGTCCAGCTCGCTCGCCTCGCTAGCGTCTCCCGGCCGCCGACGCACTGCGCTTTGAAGGGCGATTGTTTTTATAGCCTCAGAAAACGTACAGGAACATTACGACATCCCGTATCGTTTTGACACTTCATCGCAAGCCAATTGAGGCATCGAAGAATGCCTGGGTGCTGCGCCGGCTACGCTTTCGGGAGCAGCAACCGGCGGGAAACGGGCAAAGCCCTCTTTGCTATTCCCAGCGGGAAAAAGGATGCCAAGCGACGGGCTGTGTGGCTGCACAGAATACGGCGCAAAAAATTTGTTCCCACGACTTATACCCGCCTTTGTGAGGCAAGCGTTTCATTGAGAATTCGCAAATGCTGTTTTGGGGAATGTTGGCGTCTCAGCTGCACTAGTGCAGCTTGTTTCGCGTGGTTGCTGCAGAAAGTTCGTGCACAATAACATTGCCGGGCAGCTCTTAATTATGTTTGGCATAAATGACACCTTTTAGCTCACATATAACGATCAGTGCGCCATGAAAACTGACTGCTGCAGATTGGTATTGCGTGACGTGACTGAATGACGAACATAAATAGCAGTGTGTGAACATGAAAATAATGGCAAGCATGTAATGTAAGGCTTCATTTACATGCCATGCTCATGGTGCACTCATGGCCGGTTCGCTGGCTTGATATGCACCAAAATCTGTATTGCGTGACGTGACTGTATGACGTACATAAATACCAGGTGGTAACATGAAAATAAAGGCACGCATGTCATGTAAGGCATGATTTACATGCCAAGCCCATGGTGCACTCACGGCCGGTTTGCTGGCTTGATATGCACCAAAATCGGTATTGCGTGGCGTGACTGTATGACGAAAATAATTACCAGGTGGTAACATGAAAATAATGGCACGCATGTCATGTAAGGCATGATATACATGCCATGCTTATGGTGCACCCGCGGCCGGTTCGCTGGCTTGATATGCTCCAAGATTGGTAGCGCGTGACGTGACTGTATAATTGTGCCTTTTATGTCAATCCGGCAGATCCCACGCATTGTGGGAATCAATCTAATGCGAAGCAGCCAGCAAAGAGCTCCATATATCGCCTTGTTCGTCTTTGAGGCATATGAAATCATTCATGTCATGACATCTAGTTCACTATATATCGCATGTTTGTCATGCATGCCTGCATGTAGAATCTAGTATATACAACGCATGACCTGTAATTTATGTTTGTTACGCACTCACGTCCTGCCATACGAAATTTGGTATACATCAGGTTAACAAAACGGCCAGAAGCGCACGAAGACAGTGTAATGTAAACCATGCCATACATGTAATGCATGTATGGTTTTCACGTTACCACCTGTCATTCATGTTCGTCATACAGTCACCTCGCGCTATACCAATTTCGGTGTATATCAAGCTACCGAACCGGCCGCTAGCGCACCATGAGCGTGGCAAGTAAGTGATGCTGTACATGACATACAAGTCATGATTTTCATGTTACCACCTGTCACTAGCGTTCATCATACAGAAATATCTCGTCATATCAATTCTGGTATATATGCATTTCACTAAACGACCGCGAGCATCCTGAGGTCATGTCATGTAAATTATGTTTTACAGGGTATGCCTGCCATGATTTGCACGTTATGACCAGTAACTTATGTTCGTCATACACTCTTGTCACGCCATATCAATTTTGGTGTGTATCACGCTAGCGAAGCGGCCGCGAGAGCACTACGAGCGTGGCATGTAAATAATGCCGCATTATTTCCATGCTACCACCTGTAGTTTATATTCGTCATACAGTCATGCTATGTCATACCAAATTTGGTATAATCCCATTAACGAAACGGCCTGGCGAGCACGTAGTCGTGGGCGGCTAGATAGATAGATAGATAGATAGATAGATAGATAGATAGATAGATAGATAGATAGATAGATAGATAGATACTACGTTCAAACTCGCAGAAGTTCGCTAAGAAATGATTCGCATGTAATAAATGCCGACAGCCTAGCGCGTAAATGCTGCGCAGTTCGCATTTCTTTATCGCGTTAGTACGCGTGCGTGCGCATGTAGGCAAGTGAAAACTGCCGCTATTTCTTTCCTAATCAGTTAGAGAACAAAGGTATGCTTCATTCGGGGCTGCAAAAGCGCACGCAATGCGTAAAACATGCGTTACTCCGCGTGAAATCAACACCGCGCCGCCGAAGCTTCGGCCGCGCTGGACCAAATATGGCGGCGGGCAGGACGGTCGCGGTACTTTTCCCGTTCCAGTGAGTTTATGGGCATTGCGAATACGCCATACATATCGCGCACTTGCCCTTTGGCGCCGTTGTGGCGCGTTGCTCGCCGACGGAGACGGGGTTGGCGCCGGGGTGGCGCGCCGCTTCTGCCTTCTCTCTCAGTCGTCTCAGCCTCCTCGTCTATTGGAATGCGTTGCGTGGTTGCGTTTGCGTTGGTTGCGCGGGTTGCGTGTCTTGAAGTTTCATCAGTTTCAAGACATGCAACCCGCGCAGCCAACGCAAACGCAACCACGCAGCGCATTCCAATAGTTTTGAAGTTTCATCAGTTTCTAGGCGCTGCACCGTACTCCCGACCGGGCTGCAGAAATTAGGCGCCTTTTCCTCTTCAAACCACTACCACCACCATCAGTTTCATGTTCATGCGCGTCTTCGGTGGTGTTGACGTCGGCTGCGTGCACAAGTGACGCTTGGAGGGCGACATATTCATGGAGCTGCGGATACGGACAACGGGCGCCAGTTAACGGTGAGTGTACTGCTTTCGTAGGCACTAATTAGACAGCTTTAGCTGGGCGTCTCCAGCAGCTCTGCGGAAGTTATCTGCCAGCCATTTCCAACAGCAGCCTGTGTCCGCGGGGCTGTTGCGGATGCCCAACTAAAGCTGTCCGTTAACGCGCTGCCACCGTTATGCGCGTTGCTGTACAAGCTCCCATAAAGTGAGCGATGCAAACAATTATCAAGGGTAATTTCTTGCTGATCGCACGTTGTGTCTGCACTACTGAGGGTGCAAGATGTCGTTTTGAGATGCACTTTAGTCTACTTCATAATAACATTTCTATCGACCTTGAGTGTGCTGCGTGCTTCCGCGCGTGGGAACGGCGGCGCCCGTTGTTGCGGCCGCCGCCGTGCACTTTTAAGTGCGAATGCACTTTATAAGCGACCCTGAATCCGCCGTCCCATAGCAACGGCGCGAGGAAAGGAGAGGAGCGTCTGTAGCAACGGCGCAGCGACGTCACACCCCACGTGACTGCGCGCGCTCCGCCTCCTCGCCGCGGTTTGCGCGGGCGCGCGCCGGCTCCGCACCGCTCTTCTAGGTGGCATTGGGTGCAGTGCTTCGCCGCTCCTTCTCTCGCCGTTCGCTCTCTCTCCTCCCTGCGCCCCACTCTCCCGTCCGCTGGCTGGGCGCCTCTCGAAATGTGTGCTCGAGACGCCGCTGTGAAACGCCAACGGCGACCACAAGGTTGAGATTATGGCCGTCAGGTACAATGACAACACAAAGAGGTGCTGATGAATGTGTAAATAAATGGTTACGGTACAAATCCTCGTCTCGTCATTAATGTACGCCATTAAAATTACTGCGCCGTGTACTCTCGGCGCAAGAAATGCATTCGCATTTCCTCACGATTCCCTTCGGGGAGGTGGGGGCATTTTTTTTCCTTCGTTACTTTTTGCTGTTTTCATGGTTTGCCAACATCTGCGATGACGCTATAACAGAATCAAGTGAGTGTACGTGATTGTGGGAGTTATGTGTGCTAATTCTAGCATATGACATGTCTGATCTCGACGTAGACGGTGTCCGCACGCGCTGGGTGTCGTTCGGGCCCTCGTACTCGCATGTGTTTATTTGAGTATGGGTTAGGTTTGTAAAACATGCGGTCAGTAACCGCTCACGGCGTGCCCCTGACTTCCGGAGGATGTGCTTGGGTGTCGGGGTAAGCCGGCGCAAAACCGTGTTTATTCTGAAACCAAATTTTGAAGCGATTTCTCAGAAAAGAAGTGCTTTCATTCGTGTATAGCCAGTGCCTATTGCGAGACGAGGTTCCCGCTGCCTTTTACGTGAAAATTTGTTTTCTTTGCGAAATTTGAACTAAACACTCGTGGCAGATGTGTGTACAATAACGGCGTGTTGAACAAAGGGTGGTTTTAAATACAATCTGTGTTTTGGTTATTCTCAGAATCCCGGATCACTTCTCCCGCCTCTTCACTCCAGTTTACAGCCACACTCGGGGAAACGAATGTGCCGCTCTGGTCTGGCGCCTCACCGCTCGTGATGGGAAAATCAGCAGCGGCGTTCGCCCTGTCAACGAGGCAGTCGGTCCTACATTTCTTTTGGTTGGACAAGACGACGTAGGAAAATAGGTGAGTAGCACCCACGCAAAGAAGCCTACCAATTTCGTTTGTTGTTTAAAAGAGGCTCACATCACCTTGTGCTGCAAGTTTGTCGCCAAGTGACGTGTTACAAGAGGTACTATTTGCAAGTTGTGTTTTACATGATAACGGCAAAAAACTTGGTTCCTTACCATACGTGTTTGCATTTGTTGTTTTGTTGTGAGCCTTCATTGTGTCTATGTGAACCACTTATTTTGTAGGTTTCGCAAAACTTTACTGCAATTTCATTTTCTCATATCACGTTCTGCTTTTCAGATACCGTTTTTCATGGTGCTCACGCTGAACAGGAGCGACAACCTAGCAAGCCACAAGTCTGATGCCTCCAGCCGTCACCATTTTTTGATTTATTCATAATCATAAGGAATAAAAATTGAAACATGATGCCTATTTCTGCAGTTTATTTTGCGCTATACGGCACTATGCACACCAGTCACTCATTTTAGTTGGCTATACTCATAGAAGCATGTAAATGAGGAATACCCAAACTTCTTAATTGGAAATCAAAGACCATCTTTTCGCGCTTTATAACTTTGCTGAAAAGATGTGTTGTTTTGACGAGTTTTATTAAAATAATGCTAAAACTGAACTATTCTTTTTTTTGCAGTCGTTGGGCAGAACGGCAAATATATTATTGGACTTGCTTAAAATGAATACTCCACTATTTTAAACAGTAGTCGCGCAAAAGTAGAGCAAGGGTCAAATGAGTAGCTTAAAATAATAAAATACTTGTGGAGTCGCTTGACGCTTCGGTGTGGGTCACTTGACCCCCGTAGGAGTGTTACTGGCAAGAGTCGTCTGACTCCCTATAAGTGGTAACGTGATCCTTCGGATGAGAGTCTTTCCCCTCTTCCTAGAGGGTCAGGGGACTCTCCTAGAGCGCGCCGACCCTGACCCACCAAGAGAGTCACCGTGACTATTTAAAGAGAGTCCTATACGTGTCAAGTCAGAACTCTCCGAAAAGAGTCACGCATACTCTTTTTTTTAACACGAGAGTGTTTTATGCCGGGGTCCACCAAGACTTTCATGACGTATTTCCGTCACGGAAGTACGTCAGCAAAATGAACGCCATCAGATGGCAAAGAAAAAAAAACTATAAGAAAAAGTTCCGTTGACGGGAGTCGAACCCATGACCTCTCGATCCGCGCGATGATGGCTCGCGGGCTTTCTACCCACTGAGCTACCGCCAAACACATTACGGAGGCTACATGAACGCGCCTTTTATCTTTCACACTTTCCTCTCACAGTGTTCTTGAATTGATGGATGGATGCTATGAGCGTCCCCTTTATAACGGGGAGGTGACATCTGTGCCACCAGGCAAGAAAAAACAAAAATACGCGCCGTTGCTACGACCGTCCCATTCGGCGTTTCCGATACAAGTTTAATTTCGTCAACGCTTTAACAAACCGTGAGGTGGCAGCTTTAGCTCAAGCCTCGCTCATAGCATCCATCCATATCGAAAAATAGCTCTCCGACGCTCGCCTGGCTACCGCGTTCCCCGCTCGCCCTGTGAGAAGTAACGGCCAGGCTAGAAGGAAGACACGACGCACGTAGCGTTTCTCTTCGCATTTCACGACGCTTTGAAGGAGTACACTGTCGTCCTTTATGAAAGGGAACACGCGAGCGCGCGGCCTGAGCTCTGCTGCGGCTGCCTACTGTGCCATCAACCGACAGCGAAAGAAAGCGCACCCGCTTTTGGCGTCATCTATCGGCAAACAAAATAACGAGTCATGGCCGGTGGACAAGCGCTGCTAGATTACGCTCCCGCTTCGGTCGCGCAGCGGGCGATGCCGCCAAAAACGGACGTGCTTTCTTCAGCTCTCTGTTGATAGTGCTGTACGCTAGCTGCCGCAGCGCGCAGGCCGCGCGCTCGCGTGTTCCCTTTCATAAAGGACGACAGTGTACATATCGAGTATCAGTGTTTATGTGCTTGTTGATGCCATCTTTGCGCGGGAATCACCATATGCGGTATCCACGTATATGTTAAGAACTTCAGCTACCGCAAGGGTTAAATCATGATCATGGGCGTTAGTCGTCGGTACGGAGATGTGCCATTAGGCGTCAACGTGTGTGAGATGCGTCCACCATCAAGCGGTGCTATATCTGCCAAACAACAGTAGACATTGTACAAGCTGTCATATGCCAATGCACCATAAACAATAAACTACTTCTGTGACGACACGTTTCACTTTCGTGTTATACCGATTCCTATGATGGAGGGATCAGCCATCATTTTTTTCTTAGAGTGTACGATACAGGCATCATATCAAATTAACGTCTGTGGTTCCAATGTTGGCTCCACTTTTATAGCAGTCTAATAAACATTACGTTTGTATGCCTATGATTCAGCAAGCTATATTAAAGCACTGCTCGACCCCGCATGAATACAATAACGAAAGTTATATATGATATCCACATCACTGCAGCGTAAAGTGCACTTCGTCCGCCAGAACAACGCAGTGTCCTCTTCATTTCTTACGAGGCTGGGCGATGGCCTCATGCTGACCGAGGATGATGCCAGATTGAGTGGCAGCCGCTTTGTAGACTAGGCTACGCAGGCCGCATCCGCCTAGGTAGTCTCCGAATGCGACAAGCACCATCCACTGATATTGGTCTACGAGCACTATCCAGGCCTACAAGCCTCGACGGCCTATACCTCACCAACGCGAAGGGTGGCTTCAGGTTCCGACAGGTCGCCGGCTCTATCGAGAGATAATTTGTCGACGAAATGACCGAGGCATCCACGAATTCCAACAGCTCTACTATACCACATACTTCACTACACATGGACCCATCGTCACCACGATCACGACCGGATCCTATAACAAGTCATGACCAGCTGCTGGTGCTCACTGATCACGGTGATGATACCCTTGTTCAAGAACTGTCAAGAACTTCTTCCACACATGTACACGAGTTCGTGAAACGTGCGTGCGTATAACCTATAACGTGCGTGCGTATAACACGTATAAACACTACATATCAGCTTACCGCTTCTGGTGTTGGTAATACCCACGTTGCCATTGGCAGCGTTACCCAACCGTAAACAACTGGTTATATAACACATATGCGGCTCTTCAACATATATGTGTGCGTATAAAATTTATACAAATCTTTAGCGTCATTTTGTAACGTGTCGCTCAGTAAAAAAAAATTACACCAGAACCACCTTCCCGCCGCATGCTTCGCATAACATCGACTCCCACGGCACGTGGGATCTGCCGAATTTTTTTGCGAAGAAGTTACAAGCACCAGCGTGGCACTGTGGTGAGATACCCGACTGCCACGCAGAGGGTGCGGGTTGAAATTCCACGCGATCTTAGATATTTGTTTCTAATTTAGTTTTTTCTTATATCACGCGATAGCGGTCACGGACACAGGCGGTGGCGGACAACTATGGCGCCAAAATCAGCTGTTGTGATCTCATAACAGCTTTCGCTGTAACAAAATACAGTGCCGACAATGCCCTCTCCACTGTGGCCTGCGTGACAAGCGCGAAAGAGTCCACTTGCGTTAACGTAAACATCTCTGGTTGCCACTGTTTTCACTTTTCGCACAATTTCAACATGTGTTTGCTTTGGAATTACTGCCTGAGGTACGCACTAATACCGTACCCTCAGATATGCTCACATTGCATGAGCTCAGTTGCTCCGGATTGCGAAGTTTTCTCGTGAACCGAAAAACGATGGAAAAAATTTCGGTTTCACTCCGGAACGAAATAACAGATAAAGTTTCGGTTACGTCTTCGTTCCGGTTAAAAATATCGTTTTGCTTTTCGTTTTCGGTTTTCGTGCCGTTCCGACACCCTGCATGGTTAAAATGAATATCATAATATCTGGGGTTTAACGTCCCAAAACCACGGTATGATTATGAGGTACGCCGTAGTGGAGGGCTCCGGAATTTTGGCCACCTGGGGTTCTTTAACGTGTACCTAAATCTGAGTACACGGGCCTCAAGCATTCTCGCCTCCATGCGCTAAAATGAAGTGTGCACAATAAACAGCGCATTACTCTGCTGCACAATAACTAAACTTTTTTGGAATAGGCAGACAGTGTCTCATTATGAACGTAATTCAAGAAGGCTGCTCGCCAATCACATTGGCAGCGGATACTTATAGCAGCTGGCGAGATGGAATGATATGCGTATAATAGATACTTTCAGTTGCAGTATAACGATGTGGAGCTGTTTTTGTGCGTATACAACTGTCTGTGAACTCATCCTTGCTTAGAGAGGCAGAGAGAGAAATAAACATTATTAGGAAAAGACACAATTTTTTACAGGTGGGCAGGTTTCTTAGTCCAGAAAACGATGGGCGCTGATAATCGCCCGAGTCAGGTAGATCAAGCTACGGGGCAAACTTGAAAGCTGGGGTTCTCAATGTGCTCGAGTCCACTGCCTTATTTACCGCCTTGTTACAAGCCGCCGCGATCGCTGTAGGCACCACATGATAAGCAAGGTGAAGCAGGATAATCAGAGACTACTACTACTATCTGGTGTTTAACGTCCCAAAACCACCATATGATTATGAGAGACGCCGTAGTGGAGGGCTACGGAAATTTCGACCACCTGGGGTTCTTTAACGTGCACCTAAATCTAAGTACACAGGCCTCAAACATTTTCCCCTCCATCGAAAATGCAGCCGCCGCGGCCGGGATTCGATCCCGCGACAGGATAATCAGAGACTAAAGCGGGAACCTTTTTTAGCTCTCCTGGCACGGCACAACTAAAATAATCGACACTTCTGCACACTCATCAACTCGCAAAAACTGGATATGGAGCAGCGGCGATGCTATTCGTTTTCAAATAAAGAAACTAATTTTCTTGAATCAGGAAGAGCGTTTCATCGGGCTTTAAAACGTTTACTGGTTCCCGCGCGTATTTGCGTCGCCGATTACGCAAATTTCTGGCCAGGCAGAACAAAATAAAATCATGACAGATTGATTCCCTGGTGAGCGGTAGCCTCCTCTGCAATGCTCGAGCCAGGAGGAGGCGTTGCTCGAGCGCAAGGCGCGAGAGCGCCGCATAGGCAGCCCGCACCGCAGAGAGCCTACAGAGCGTGGTCATAATACACGGACAGTAGTCACAGCAGAATCGCAGGACAAATTTTATTACATAATTACGTGATTACGTTCAAGTAAAACTTCGTCTCACTTCTTAGTTTGAGTTTCCCAGTCTGCAGCCGACCATGACCACGGTCGAAAGTGGTGGGGCTCCGCCCCCTTAATGTTTCTCAGCGGGGGGGCTAGCGCCCCCCTTGTCCCCCCGGCAGATACGCCTATGCTCACGTAAGTATATACGCTGTGGGCCATCATTGGTAGCGTGGCTTGACAAGGGTGCTTCACCAAGTATTTTGACGAAAACTTCACGTCTTGCAAGAAAGGATCATATTTAGGTTGTCACGGAGGGTCCGACTTGTTCAGCAAGTGTTTCTTTCTTGCTAACGCGTTAACACTGAGGCTTGCACAGCCGAACAAGGGAGCGACGGCGTAGGGCAGCCATTTTCTCATCTATACTAACCCTCCTCGAGAGGACGCTCCTGAATTCCGCTAGGCGGCGCGACAGTCTATGGGCATTGCGAATACTGCCACTTGTGCGACGCTCTACGTCGCCTTGACGCATGCGCATTTGAGCGCACTCGGCGTCCCTTCGTCACGAAGAGACGCAGACGCAGTGGAGTCTGGGTAACGGCGCCGGCGCGGAATGCAGCATGTCGCACCGGCTGCAGCCGTGGCGCGCTGACGGACGCCGGGCGCGTCGGTCGCGCATAGCCCCGAGAATTTGGGGTGGCGCCGCCTGGCGGGGAGGCCTGGATGACGTCACGGCACGGACTCCCGCCGTGACGCGCCGGCGCATCATGCGCTTGCTTCGTACGCTGTTTGCGCTTGCTTTTTGCCTTTCTCAAGCTTCAGACGAATGACAAAAACAGCATCGATAATATTCCAGTAAAACGACAAAAAGCTATACATTTTTTCTTCACAGTCGCCAACGGTACCCGCGCTCCGTCGTGCACACATTGAAAGCAAAGCCCCTATAAAGTAAAGCCCCGAAGGTATAGGGCTTTAATTGAAAGGGGTGATCAGGTTTGTTGTTGTGTCGCGCTGCTAACCTCAGGGGTGGGTCTGATTCCCGACCACAGCAGCCGCACTCCGATGGGTGTGAAAAGCAACATCCCTCAGCTTAGATACAGGAGCACGTTAACGAATTCGAGGCGGGAAAAATTAATCTGCAGCGTGCCTCACAATCATGTCGCGGTCTTGGCACGCAAGGCACCTTATTCCCAATATTAGGTTGCGTTGTTCACGGGCGATTCCTCTAAAAAATATGATGGCTTCACCTCCACAAGTGTTATTTGCATCGGACGTATCCGCGATCTGCGGACAGCATTTACGCCGGTGTGCCAAGCCTCGCGCACGATTACAAAAACGCATGCAGTATCGAGTTTCTCAAAATAATATCGAAAGCACTCGCCTGAGAATACCGCCGCAGTTGTTGTGTTTGTTTTTCTTGTCTACTCGATCAGTCATCATGTTGTTTAGTTTCGCGTTTCCCTCGCAATAATTTCATGGCGTCATTTCACTACAAAAACAAGTTGAGGTTAATTGCGGAAACTTCTTATTGCTGTCAGATTGTGTCTTCATGCAGCATCGCAGCAACGGCGCTGTTACACTTGTATAAGTACTACTAGTTTAGATAGCCAGCTCGTAAATTATTTTTCCTTGTACTTGATATACCCCTGAGCATCATCAACCTTTATGCGGACATGACGTGCGAGACCATTCATTGACTTATTGAGGCGAAGGACGTTTAATTAATACGTGGGCCACCCCACTGACAGCGCCATCGAAACAGTTCAGAACGCTCATTTCTACTTTCAGGAGTTTGTTTCGCAGACGATTACTATCAACAGTGCTCCCACGAGAATTTAACATTACCGCTTTTACCCGGCGGTTGATCGGACCAGTAGTTCATGCAAATCGGGATATATGGCCACATAATGCCAGACGAGTGTGGAGGAGAAATCTTTACGTAATCCAAGTATACTAACATCTCAGCGCTTCCGAAACCATTCCCTAGCAAAAATACCAATAGGATTTTCTATTGGTCCAATAGAAAATCGCTATTGGTTCTATAGGACATCTATTGGAGCTGTATTGGTTGTATAAGACTTCTATTGGTACCAATAGATACCAATAGCCACCACCTATTGGTGTCTTATTGGACCAATAGGAGTTGTATTGGTCAAATAGGTGCTGCCTATTGGTGTCTTATTGGACCAATAGAAGTTGTATTGGTCAAATAGGTGCTGCCTATTGGTGACTTATTGGGCCAATAGAAGTTGTATTGGTCAAATAAGTACTTATATTGATAAGTCTGATCCCGATTGAGCTTAATCGTACACCGTGAGGCACCGTGTGCAGTTAGCAACTCGCGCGACTAAAGGAGTTATAAAAAGGCTGCGTGTCGACCACGATATGCCTTACTTGCCTTATATCTGATTAAAAATAGCAAACTGGTCCAGCAGGCACAGCTACCTGTTTTAACTATACAGGCTGGAACAGATAGATGCAATTCTCGTTTGTCAATATGCAATGCTTCCCAGTTACAAATGCACATTTTCTAAAATATATATCCGAACAGCAACTGCATCCCAGTAAACCACGAATGTCCATGGTACGTAGCGGTATAATCCAAACATCTAGGACGAAAGAAGATGTCTTATTTGCGTCTGAAAGATGTCCCATTTTCGCTTTGCGCAATGTGGACGTCTAAAAGATATACAAAGGCTTATTGTAACGGACGTACAATGCACATGTACTCTGTGTGAACGATGGACGCATTTTGGACGTCAGTAACAGACGGTGCACATTTGTGCTTATTTTTCACAAAACGCCGACCTTCAAGTGATTAGAAATAATCAACGAATGTTTCAACGACACTAGATCGGCGCATCAACTGAAGTCTGGCATTGATTCCTCGCGTTAGCTCGCAGAAACGGATGCAACAAAAGAGAAAGAAAAAGAACGGAATAAATTGGGCGTTTGCTGATGAAAACACCGCTGTCGTCTGCTCCTCAACGCTGCCAAAGGCGCGCGCTGCGTGTTCCCCCACCTCTAAGCGGCTCGCGGTTTGTTTTTTCCCCGTCCCTTTTTGGTTTTCCTTTCTGGGTGGCCTCCGACATTAACCGGCGGTGCACGCGCCTGCCAATCTCGGAGGCCATGCTTCCTGCACCGTGGTTGCGGCTCTGCGCCGCAAGGCGCCGTGTCTGTCGGTACGGTATGAGTTGTGCACACTGTACCATCGGTGCATTTTATTTGTGTTATTTTTGTGATGTTATCTGGCCTTCCACGGACGCCCGTTCTAACGGGAAAGTGATATTTGTTGATCCCGGCCCACATCTTGAAGCCTACATTTCAAGTCTCAAAGGCTATGCTTACTTCCGTTTGCAACGCAAAATACGTCATGGCCGCCATGATGTGTACAAAAAATCATTACTTTTGTACAAACTTAGTACAGTTACTTTTAAATTAAAATTAGCGGCAATATAAAGCATGAATTTGTACATAATTTTTTCCTAAATTGTGACCATGGTTGTGACACGCGTCGACGTCGTCCCCATCACCGCCATCGCCATCACGTTTTCTTTCGCACATGTACGCATGTGTACGCACATGGCGCATATGTTTGGACCAGTTGTGGTTTGGTCTTGAGGTTTGGTCCTGCCGGGGCCAACGCTGCCAACAGCGACGTTTGTCCGCCGCCTTTTATCTGACGTATGTGTACTTACGTTGACCGCTGTTGGGTGTTGTGTGGTGGATGTTCTCTTGCTGTGTCGCGTGCAACAAGAACGGTAGAAGAGTTTCTGAACTCCGGTCGCCTCGGCAGTGGGCCATTGGCCAGCAAAGGTACGTGCATACGTTCTCTTATGCTTTCCTTTAGTGAATAAGGCCGTTGTGTAATGCGTGAATGAAGGTTTTTGTTTCTTTTCGCAGTCGCGTTTTCCTAAACCCATAGTTCATACCGTGTCGTCTGGCGTGGACGTAGACCACTGTTGGGTGCTGTGTCGCGTACAAGAACCGTGGAAGAATTTCTGAACCCTGTCCGCCCCGGCAGTGGGCCATTGGCCAGCAAAGGTACGTTCTCTTATGGTTTCCTGGCGCAGTGATTTATCCACGTCAAGAATAATGGAAGTAGTCATGACGAAATTTCGTTGCCACGTTAGCTCCCTCAACTTTTACTTACATAGAGCAGGTCTAGCGATTTCCCCACTGTGCCTCTTCTGCAATCAGGAGGAAACAATCGATCATTTCTTTTTATCCTGTCGACGGTTCACGACATTGAGGAAAAAATCATAGAACCACCTCTTCGAAAGCTGGGCCTGGAAGTATCGGAGTCGGTTATACTTTCTTTTAGGGCCACCACTCTGGGATACAGCCACAGGGATGTTTTCTTCGCCATTGAGGAATTCATTCGACAGTCTAAAAGAATATCTATCTAAATTCTGCCTGAGTAAATATTTCATTACCAATAATTGAAACATCAATTCAGTATATTAGTTAATAATAGCTTCTACGAACGACACCCTGAAGATAATTTTAGCAAAATTCACCCTCTACTCGGCCAATCCCCTGCATTGGGTATTAGCCATGTACAGAGGACAACAACAACAACAACAACAAGGCCGTTGTGTAATGCGTGAATAAAAGTTTTTGTTTATTTTCGCAGTCGTGTTTTCCTAAACGCACAGTTCTGTATCGCCGTGCATGCCTCGGTGATATCGACATCATTACTTCTGCTTCGTTTCCTTGATGTAATGGTTTATAGCTGCCAGAGTAGCCATGATAAGCTTAGTTTAGCGTGCCCTTTTCTAGTACTGTGCATTTGTTAGCGTTGTTTTTCGTGGTATGTCGCAGCTGTCGTTCCATTTTTATTTGTTTAGCTGTGTGCGCTTGCTTGTCTCTTTCTCTAGCATGCCAAAGCTTAGTTGGAATAAGCGCCATGCTCAAATCAGCCAATGGCGGAACTGTGCACAAACACGCTATGATTTGTGGACTAACACATCATTTGTCGAGAGAAGAGGGAGAGCAATGTTTAGGTGACTTTAAGAATTTATTGTACAATCCAGGGCTCGTGCTGCGCTATATTTGGCTTGTGTTTTTTCGGGAGCCTCGACTACCTATTGGCAGCGCTTTCTGACCATGCTCAAAAAGTGTTGCGGGGCCCCTGTAAGGTAGTGATACCGGCTAGGTGAACTGATTAGCTCCTACATTGAGAATTAGAAAAGGGGAAAAGTACAGTTTGCCTTCATAGAATGGGGAAATTCTCTTGCAGTTCATTGCAGTCAGTGATCCAGTTCCTTAATTCGCACCTGAATAGTGCTTGATCGCATGCTTATTCAAAGGCTGTTACCTAAACAGTCTACACGGACCTCATTGAGGTTGTGTGCAAGCTAGTATTTGGAAATCGGATATATATATTGTCTCGCAGAGAAAACGAGCCCTAAAAGTAATCGTCTGTCCTATATATATATAATACAGCGTTTGTAGCCGTATTTAGTGCATAACATACCTTTCCTTTCATGTTAGCAATTTTAATAAAACCAGCGCTTCATTGTTTGCACCTGACTGGGAACTAATGCATCACACACAAGGCTTAGTCGTGTCCAGTATGAATGTTCTCAAGCTTGCAAGAAATGTTCTCCGTAACCATTTAATGATGATGACACCATACTTGACATCCTTGATGGAAGGCTGTTTGTAGCAGGTTTCAGCTTTGTACTTGACTCTTCACTGCAGTTAATGCCCTGACTCATTTTATCCTGGAGAAAAGACATATTACATTGGATAGTAATTAACTTTCACCTCCACCAGTTAGTTACTTAGCTGTCATGTTTTTTTAAATAATTTAATCTACTTTTCTTGAAGCAGTGCGCCTTCATGTCACATTTTTTGGGGGAAAGACCGACAGTCTCTGCGTATCTTAATACTTTTTCAATTTAGGATAGTTTTGGGTGCCCTCTCAAAGTCATAGAATTGGGGCTCCATTGATGTGTTTTGCAAGAGAGCCACTTTAAGGCATAAAATAGAAAGAGCAATGCGACAAGTTTCTCTGGTTCAAGCAGTTTCATGAACTCTCGAGTCCTTTACTGTACCGGCTCTATTTTTTTTTAACCTTCCTTTCTACTTGAATCCAGGCACACAGCGATCGGACTGAGCATATCAAGTAGCCCCTCCTGTGACCCACAAGACCACACTAATTCGGCCGAGGAGCCTGTCTGGACTTATGTTGGGACTGCTGGCAGACAGTTTGTTTTTTCTGGATTTATGTTGGGACTGCTGGTGGACAGTTTCTGTTTTTTATGGACTTATGCTGGGACTGCTGGCAGACAGTTTCGGTTTTAGTCTTCAGCTGGTTCACAGTTCACTTTTATCATACCGCCTCATTTCTTTTTAGTGTATCTGCGTTCTCTAGACATTTAGCCTGTGTTCTTACACGTTGAGAGTACTCTTATGGTTTACAGCATTCCTTTGCTCATATAAACTTTTGTGATACTGCCTTGTTACTTTCGACTCGCTTCATTCTCTTGTCATTGCGCCAGTATTGAAACACTCTTATGATTGCATGTGCAGTAATCTTTCGGGGCAATGCATTGTACTCATTGTGTGTAACAAAACATTGCAATAGCCTGAGAAGAGTATTGCACATTTGATGTGTTATCAGATGTGTTATGTGCTAATACCTAAAAGCAACAATGGGAGGTATGCAGCGTGCTCTCCATAGAAGGCAGTACAATACAACTGCTCTTTTATGCCGAGACACCTACACCTACTTCCAAAATCATAAATACTAAATTTACAAAATAGTGATTTGCAACAGTTACTTTCAGGTGACAACATTACATATAGCGAGCACTCAAGCGAGCGAAAAGTATTGTGGCCTACTGTCTGTCGAGCGTTCGTTTTTGAGAGCCATAATTAGTGCACCTCACAAGCCGCTAGACGTCATGTGGATGCGAGTTTAAGGAATGAACATCTTTTAATATGTACTGATGGGCTAGTTGGTGAGCCATGACCCAGTAAACCATGAATGTCCATTAGATATCCATAGAATGCTAGTCTCGGGATATTCAGTACATCTTCTGGATATCTACATTTCTCCACATGACATTTCACGGATGTACTATAGATCATCTAAAATGCACCCGGATCACGCTCTCAGTACGTTGTATGGATATTAAGGCTGGATGTTCCGTACATTTAAAAGATGTTTTTCGAATAGGCAGCGCACAAAAGGGCAACAAATACGCACACATAAGACTCAAACACAAGCGCTGTGAGCGCTTGTGTTTGCGTCTTGTGTGTGCGTATTTGTTGCCCTTTTGTGCGCTGCCTATTCGAAAATCATGGCTCACCAACTAGCCCATCAGTACATATTAAAAGATGTTCATTCCTTAAACACGCATCCGCATGACGTCTAGCGGCTTGTGAGGTGCACTAATTATGGCTCTCAAAAACGAACGCTCGACAGACTGTAGGCCACAATACTTTTCGCTCACTTGAGTGCTAGTTATATGTACTGTTGTAACCTGAAAGTAACTGTTGCGAATCACTATTATGTAAATTTTAGTATTTATGATTTTGGAAGTAGGTGCAGGTGTCTCGGCATAAAAGAGCAGTTGTATTGTACTGCCTTCTATGGAGAGCACGCTGCATACCTCACATTGTTCCTTTTAGGTATATAGCACATAACACATCTGATAACACATCAAATGTGCAATACTCTTGCCAGGCTATTGCAATGTTTTGTTACACACAATGAGTACAATGCAATGCCCTGAAAGATTACTGCACATACAATCATAAGAGTGTTTCAATACTGGCGAAATGACAAGAGAATGAAGTGAGTCGAAAGCAACAAGGCAGTATCACATAAGTTTATAAGCAAAGCAATGCTGTAAACCATAAGAGTACTCTCAACTTGTAAGAACACAGGCTAAATGTCTAGAGAACGCAGATACACTAAAAAGAAATGAGGCAGTATGATAAAAGTGAACTGTGCACCAGCTGAAGACTGAAACCGAAACTGTCTGCCAGCAGTCCCAGCATAAGTCCATAAAAACAGAAACTGTCCACCAGCAGTCCCAACATAAGTCCAGAAAAAACACACTGTCTGCCAGCAGTCCCAACATAAGTCCAGACAGGCTCCTTGGCCAAATTAGTGTGGTCTTGTGGGTCACAGGAGGGGCTACTTGATATGCTCAGTCCGATCGCTGTGTGCCTGGATTCAAGTAGAAAGGAAGGTAAAAAAAAATAAAGCCGGTACAGTAAAGGACTCGAGAGTTCATGAAACTGCTTGAACCAGAGAAACTTGTCGCATTGCTCTTTCCATTTTATGCATAAAGTGGCTCTCTTGCAAAACACATCAATGGAGCCCCAATTCTATGACTTTGAGGGGGCACCCAAAACTATCGTAAATTGAAAAAGTATTAAGATACGCAGAGACTGTCGGTCTTTCCCCCAAAAAATCTGACATGAAGGCGCACTGCTTCAAGAAAAGTAGGTTAAATTATTTGAAAAACATGACAGCTAAGTAATTAACTGGAGGAGGTGAAAGTTAAATATTATCCAATGTAATATGTCTTTTCTCCAGGATAAAATGAGTCAGGGCATTAACTGCACTGAAGAGTCAAGTACAAAGCTGAAACCTGCTACAAACGGCCTTCCATCAAGGGTGTCAAGTATGGTGTCATCATCATTAAATGGTGACTGAGAACATTTCTTGCAAGCTTGAGAACATTCATACTGGACACGACTAAGCCTTGTGTGTGATGCATTAGTTCCCAATCAGGTGCAAACAATGAAGCGCTGCTTTTATTAAAACTGCTAACATGAAAGGAAAGGTGTGTTATGCACTAAATACGGCTGCAAACGCTGGATTATATATATATATATAGGACAGACGATTACTTTTAGGGCTCGTTTTCTCTGCGAGACAATATATATATATATATATATATATATATATATATATATATATATATATATATATATATATATATATATATATATATATATATATATATATATATATCAGATTTCCAAATACTAGCTTGCACACAACCTCGATGAGGTCCGTGTAGATTGTTTGGGTAACAGCCTTTGAATAAGCATGCGATCAAGCAGTATTCAGGAGCGAATTAAGGAACTGGATCGCTGACTGCAATGAACTGCAAGAAAATTTCCCCATTCCATGAAGGCAAACTGTACTTTTCCCTTTTCTAATTCTCAATATAGGAGCTAATCAGTTCACCTAGCCGGTATCACTACCTTACGGGGGCGCTGCAACACTTTTTGAGCATGATCAGAAAGCACTGCAAATAGGTAGTCGAGGCTCCCGAGAACACACAAGCCAAATATTATAGCGCAGCACGAGCCCTGGATTGTACAATAAATTCTCAAAGTCACCTAAACATTGCTCCCTCTTCTCTCGACAAATGATGTGTTAGTCCACAAATCATAGCGTGTTTGTGCACAGTTCCACCATTGGCTGATTTGAGCACGGCGCTTATTCCAACTAAGCTTTGGCATGCTAGGGAAAGAGACAACAAGCAAGCGCACACAGCTAAACAAATAAAAACAGAACTACAGTTGCGACATACCACGAAAAACAACGCTAACAAATGCACAGTACTACAAAAGGACACGCTAAACTAAGCTTATCATGGCTACTCTGGCAGCTACAAACCATTACATCAAGGAAACTACAGTGTTAAGGAAACGAAGCGGAAGTAATGATGTCGATATCACCGAGACATGCACGGCGATACAGAACTGTGCGTTTAGGAAAACGCGACTGCGAAAATAAACAAAAACATTTATTCACGCAATACACAACGGCCTTATTCACTAAAGGAAACCATAAGAGAACGTACCTTTGCTGGCCAATGGCGCACTGCCGAGGCGACCGGAGTTCAGAAACTCTTCTACCGTTCTTATTGTACGCGACACAGCCAGAGAACATCCACCACACAACACCCAACAGCGGTCAACGTAAGTACACATACGTCAGATAAAAAGCGGCGGACAAACGTCGCTGCTGGCAGCGTTGGCCCTGGCAGGACCAAACCTCAATATCAAACCACGACTGGTCCAAACATGTGCGCAATGCTGGCAATGCGCAATGTGCGTACATGTGCGAAAGAAAACGTGATGGCGATGGCGGTGATGGGTACGATGTCGACGCGTGTCACAACCTCAGTGGTCACAACAATGGTCACAACTTAGGGAAAGGTTACGTACAAATTCATGCTTTGTATTGCCACTAATTTTAATTTCAAAGTAACTGTACTAAGTTTTTACAAAAGTAATGCTTTTTTGTACAAACCATGGCGGCCATGACGTATTTTGCGTTGCAAACGGAAGTAAGCATAGCCTCTGAGACTTAAAATGTAAGCTTCAAGATGTGGGCCGGGATCAACAAATATCACTCTCCCGTTAGAACGGGCGTCCGTGGATGGCCAGATAACATCACAAAAATAACACAAATGAAATGCACCGATGGTACAGTGTGCACAACTCATACCGCACCGACAGACAAGGCGCCTTGCGGCGCAGAGCCGCAACCACGGTGCAGGGAGCATGGCCTCCGAGATTGGCACGCGCGTGCACCGCCGGTTAATGTCGGAGGCCACGCAGAAAGGAAAACCAAAAAGGGACGGGAAAAAAAAAAACCGCGAGCCGCCCAGAGGTGGGGGAACACGCAGCGCGCGCCTTTGGCAGCGTTGAGGAGCAGACGACAGCGGTGTTTTCATCAGCAAACGCCCAATTTATTCCGTTCTTTTTCTTTCTCTTTTGTTGCATCCTTTTCTGCGAGCTTTTTTTTTTTAGCATCTGGATTGTACCAGTGAATCTAATTTTTTAAAACATTCATTCCTAAACTTATTCGTATTGTAAAACAATTTAATTTCTAAAATAAGGTACCGCCTGTTTCATGGCCGATCCCCCGTGGTGGGTTGCGCCAAGTAACTGAGGACCAACCAACCAACCAACCAACTAACGCGAGGAATTAATGCCAGACTTCAGTGGATGCGCCGATCTGGTGTCGTTGAAACATTCGTTGATTATTTCTAATCCCTTGAAGGTCGGTGTTTTGTGAAAAATAAGCACAAATGTGCACCGTCTGTCACTGACGTCCAAAATGCGTCCATCGTTCACACAGCGTACATGTGCATTGTACGTCCGTTACAATAAGCCTTTGTATATCTTTTAGACGTCCACATTGCGCAAAGCGAAAATTGGACATCTTTCAGACGCAAATAAGACGTCTTCTTTCGTCCTAGATGTTTGGATTATACCGCTACGTACCATGGACATTCGTGGTTTACTGGGGATTTTCGAATAGGCAGTGCACAAAAGGGCAACAAATACGCACACATAAGACTCAAACACAAGCGCTGTCAGTGCTTGTGTTTGCGTCTTTTATGTGTGCGTATTTGTTGCCCTTTTGTGTGCTGCCTATTCGAAAAAACATCTTTTAAATGTACAGAACATCCAGCCTTAATATCCATACAACGTACTGAGAGCGTTATGCGGGTGCATTTTAGATGATCTATAGTACATCCGTGAAATGTCATATGGAGAAATGTAGATATCCAGAAGATGTACTGAATATCCCGAGACTAGCATTCTATGGATATCTAATGGACATTCATGATTTACTGGGATATATCATGCAGATGTGAGCAAGCTGGAGCTAGATTCTGCCAGAAGCTTGCCAGGAAATGATCGCACAGACAACTTCAAAAAACAATAGCTTTATTATATAGGCACCATTGCCCTTTGAGAGAAACGCTACTATCACTTATGCAGTTGTAGTTAAGCGCAAAGGTTATGCGTTGATAGCAGATTTTATTTCAAATAGGTGCTGCAGATATTAAGAGTACCAAAAAACAGCATTTATTACATAGGAATAAGCAAACATGAAGTTTACTTTTATTTTCTTGCATATGTTGAGGATTGCAACTATACAAACAATATCAAATATGGAAATAAATCAGTGATATAAGTGACTTTTACTTTTCGGAGCAGGTTTTGGAGCAGAAGTACTACTTTGGACCAGCCATAGGTATTTTTGTAGCAGAAAAAACGCTAGTTTGAAGTAGGCATTGATATTTTACGAGCGTATGACAAAATATGTCATACAAATCCTGGAATTGAAAGCATTGCCAAAGTATCTCAGAAATACCAATACTTATTATGAAATGTATTTCACGAACAGCAGTCAATGTAAATTGCAAGAAAAAAACAAATAAAAACCTGGTTAGTTATCAAACGTGCCGTGAAATCAGCTGTATATTTAAAATGCCACCACTTCTAGCAGAAATGATACCAAACAAGTGAAGCTCAATACCACATTACAGAAGAAAACAGTCACACACAACTGTTGCCAAAACAGCAGTTCATAATAGCTATGACATAAAAGCAATCTTGTAATTTTCACAATTCAACAAAATTGCCTGTGTGCCAAGTTGAAAAAAAAAACAACAGCTAAACGAACAAATGCTTGATTTGCCAGTTCTGGTTGCATAAATCAAGAGTCGAGAAAACTGCATACAAGCATACTACATGGACAGCATACAGATTGTTTTCAATTCCTTAAGGGTTTGTGAGTTGGTTACATGGTCAAAGACCCCCATCTACATTTCTCAGTGCTGTTTCGGAGCACATTTGGAGCAGTTACCAACAAAACTGTTTGGGGCAGCACTTATATCACTGCTTATAAATACGCAAATATGCAAATAACACATTTCAACAACAACAAAAAAGTGAAATACACAAATATACCAAGCATGCTAAAAAAGAAGCCAAACTTTTCTACAAATTCATAGTTCATTGCACATTTTAAGCACCGCACTCATAAAAGTAGCCCTCTATAATGGCGATTCTGCCATGTTTTAAGAAAGCCTCCTGGAATGCAATTCTTGGGGCACTGCACAGGTACTTTGCTGCGTTGTTTTAAATTGCTCAAGGTCTTGGAAATTGTCCTTTTAATTTGCCTTTACATTTGCGAAACAAAAAAAAATCTTCTAATGCTAGTTCTGGAGACAGCAGTGATTAGGCCCAATCAGAGTGAAATGTTTTTCTCAGTGGGGCTGCAAACAGGCAGTAATGTATGAGCCAGCACATTGTCATGGTGCAATATGCATGCCTCGTTTCCCCAAAATTCAGGCCTGTTACTTCACACAACATTCCTCAAACTCACTAGTATTCCTTGTTTCAGTTCCTTGTCAAATTCTTGATGGAAAATGGATTTTGGAAAAAAAAGAATAAAAATCCCCTTGATCTCCGATTTACGCATGCATGCTTTTATTTTGGGTGAGCAGACCTTGTGGCTATCGAAAGCAACTATACCTTATTACACTGTGACTGCATGACGTTACATGAACTTCAGGATTGGTGGAGGTACCGGAAGAGGTAGCATTCATTCGTCAGAATACAAAAAAAATTTATATGCCACTGTTGTCATAACAACAGTGTCAACACACATCCCCTTGCACCATGCAAACACCTTACACAAATGCATTAATCTATTTGGTAATGCTTTGTAGAACTCCTACTTACATGGGATGAGCAAATATATGCAATATGCTTCACATATAACACTGATTCCTACAACATGTGGCATATGAATATTTTTATGGCCAAAGCCTTAGACCTATATATTTCAAGGTTGCGTTGTGAGGTAAGTGCGAGCTGCCCACTTCATCTTCATTGCATTCACATTAGTAAAAACATATATGTACACAAAAAATGGAAATATTACATGACTGCACAAGCTCCATCTTTACTTCACTATTACAGCACTTAAGCGAGATAAAAAGTGCCCACTAATATGGCTAAACTGGCTGGCCTTCATTTTCGAGTCATCTTGAGCACAAAGGATCATAAGAACTTCCTGCTGGGCCAGTTTGTTCATATTTGCGCTTGCTTGTCCCCACCTTCTGCATCCTCGTCTAGTTTGTGTGCAACCAATTTTTCTTGCATGCGTAAGGATCCTGCTGCAGTGGTTTAGTGGTTAACTACTGACCTGAAGGTAGCGTGATTGAATTCCAGCCGTGGTGGCCGCATTTTCAATGGAGGCAAAAATGTTTTGAGTCTCGTGTATAGATTTAGGTGCCTGTTAAAGAACATCAGGTGGTCAAAAATTCTGGAGCCTTCCACTATAATGTCCCTCATAATCTTTTCGTGGTTTTGAGATGTTAAACCTCAACAATTAATACTTGTTATATCATACGTGTACATAAGGGACTCTGCAGGTCCTTATAATTTCTTTATATCCTTGCAATGCCTTCAGGCAATCCAGCAGCAATGGTAGCACACACCAAAATGCGTACGGTAGAAAGCCCATGATAAATACAGTAGTAAAAGCAGATATGCTCCAGTTTCTGCGACTTTTACACTTAATCCCGTTCGTGCATGTTAGGTATGTCGGCAATGTACAATGTCTTTCCAGCTTTCATCGCGACACAAACTCTGTCTACATCAGCACCAAGCAAAACCATTTGATCTCCAACATCAGCACAGATGTGCATGTGGTTCACTATTTTGTGCTTCTGACATACAAGCTTCTGACATAAAAGGACACATGTTCCATCTTCCAGCACAAAAACATTATTCAGCACGTAGTGCTCACCATCTTTGCTCCTCAGATAGGAGTTGCACGTTCTTTTTGTTCTCTGATAACTATGCACATGGAAAACTTGTCCTTTGAGGCACACCCTCTTGTATTCCATGACATTTTTGGGACAGTAGCCCAGTTTTTCAATGAAAACTGTCTCGTCACTTAAAATCTCTGTAAAAAAAATGCCTTTGCCTAGTGGCCTGTCAGGCGGGCTCTCTAAAGCACAGGTGCCAGTCATTTTTTTGCACAGTGCCCGTGCTTTTTCAGAAAAAGCCGCAGATTGCAGCAGGTGTGAAAGCTGTAGGCGCATTGCAAAACGCTCAAGAACTTGATGGGGGACACCATTTGCATCACTAACCAAATTCAACAATGTGCCATTTCCAGATTCAAACACAAATGTTGAATGGGACCATAAAGGTCCAAGCTGCTGCACACTCTGTGGCAGGTGAAGCAGCTGATGGACATTAAATGTCATCGCCGCCTTGCCGTACAGATCTTCAACCCTGTGCACAAATTTCGAAAGGTTGTCCATCGCTTCTTTGAGGTCACTTTCCGAAATTTTGTCCTTCAGCAAAAAAAAAATGCCATTGACTAGAAGGCACAGATGTTCGTGGTACTTCCTTTGAAGAATACCATCAAGGCATGGAACGGCATAGAATAAAAGCCACCACTTCCATTCACTGGCCTTCCACATGCTGCGGTCATCCAGTGTACGTGGTAGTCGTGTGAAAAACTGAGGTGGCCTTAGGCGTAAAAGCCGTGCAGTCACTCTTTGGCACTTTGATGGCTCCCCAATGTAAGCTGGCGACTGGACCTGGCTTAGCCATATTTCGACAAGTTGTTTGGCAACACCCTCAAGCACAGCATGCATGTAATCTGGGCATACGCCCCACACTAAATCAAATTTTGAGAGTTTCGCAAGTGGCGTAGGTCCCTTAACACCATGCGAAGGTTCACCAGTTGTCACGGCTGTTTGCATGTCCAACTTCACTTGACTTGTTGTCCGTAGGGCAGGCATTGGGCTTCCAAGCACTGGATACTTCATGGACCCTGAATAAGTGAGGCATTCAAACTAATCAGGGTACAGCACAAAATGAGCAAGTCTTAAAATCAATATCATCAAAGTATATAGGAGCAATATCAGACAGCTAAGGCAGCAGCTGATCCAAGGTTGTCTTAAGAGTTCCTAGGAAGCAGGTAAGAAAGGGGGGGGGGGGGGGCTTGTTGCACACTGAACACTTGGGGCTTGCACGCTTATAAGCATGCAAGCGTCCTAGCAGCCAAGCCCTCCAACCCCCCTCTCCGATTTTTGTCTACTTATGGCGATAAATGGTGCAGAGATTGTATCAATGTGCACGACATAACAGTCACACAAAGAAATGCAGAATAGGCTACTAAGTACCAACAAATACTAGGGGAATTGATGTTAGCTGCCTAATAGGGTTGCACAAAATGTCCAATATACAGACTGCTATTCTCTGTGGCATACAGTGTAAGAAACATTTATATACAAGAAAAACAAAACTGTGACTTACCGCTGTGTCTTTCTCCTTTGTGAAGACAAACGCTGCAGCCGAAATACCCGCTGAACTGCTTCGAGTTCAGCGCTGCTGCACGAGCTGGCGCGTCTACGCAGCAGCAGACCACTTCGATGCGTGACTGCAGCGTTTCTTCATGGCACTTCCACTTCACGGAACCGGTGTCCAGGAGCTCCTTTACAAAAACATCCAAGAACTGGCCCATTTTTGGGTAGCCTTTGCCGAACCAAAGCCCCCCCAATAACACGTTGCCCCAGCGCAATGCCACAGGCAGCTCATTAATGACGCATTGAATAGGCCACAGTGCAGTCTTGTTGCAATTGAATACTTTTGCTGCATCAGTGTTGAAGGCAAGCGATAAGTCGTTCCATTGGCAGCCTTCCATCTGCCTATGGTACAAGGCGCCATCTGTGATGTCCGTCATTACAGTTCCACAACTTCCCGAGCCACTGCCTCGATCTTTTCTTCTTTTCAGGGAATCCAACAGTGCCACGGCTAACTCCTCCTTAGAAAGCAAAACTTCTATCTGCTTTTTTAAGCTCAACACAGCAAAAAAATTGTGAGCCCAATTTTGTGCATCGCAATTCGAGCAAACGAAATCTCGTCCAGTTGGATTCACAGCGCGCGTACTGCATGATGTGCAAAAGTAATGGCGCTGAATCAACTCCCCTTGCCAGTTCTTCCACGCCTTTCGTAGCAAATGCTGCGATGACGGCAGCACTTCAGCTCCAAGTAGAAGATTAATTATTTGAACAAGCTTCTCCATGTCACTCCAATTCAGTCCTGCTGATGTCGCATAGGCCATCAACAGGACCATAGCGTCGGCAACGCTTAACTTTGAGTTAGGCAAAGGTTCACACGAGAAGAGCTTTAAAAAGTCTCCCACGTTGCTCGCGGTGTCTTCATCGCTTGGCCTGCTTGCGCCTTGATCCTCCGTCAAGCCCGCGCTGTGCGTGCTGGCTCCGTCCTCCGCGCACACTGCATCGTCGGCGCAACGTGCTGACCGATGACTATCGTTAGATTCATCGTCACTCTGCTCCGGGTGTGAGGTAACTGGACTGGAGAAGCAATCTGTTGGCACTGCGTTTAGAGTCACCTGGCTGGAACCGCAGCCTGCAACCGGAGCTGGAACCCCGCTGGAACCACTTGTCTGGAACCCGAGCCGCCAAAGCGTTGTTCGCGGAACCACGAAATGCTCTCCGGGTTCCAAGTACTGCTTCCGCTTCTTAAGGCGAGGTTGAGAAGCGCAGTCAGCTTCTGCATCGCTCTCATCCATTGAAGCAAGTAGCTTTAATTTGACGCGACGACGATGATCCAGCAAAGGGCGACGAGTCGTAGGAGTGCAACAAAGGGAACTTACAGACGCACCTTTCTGTCGATCGAGAACTCGCACCACAGAACGCACAGAACTACAATAGAACACATGGCTAGCACATGGCCCGAAAGCCCGACATAAAACCAGTGTTCGGCGTAGACGCGGGGCGGCGCTGCATGCGTGAACATATTAGGGAGCCTTCATGTGTGCGCGCCCCCGGATTTTTTATTTAACACCCGTTTCATGGTTTAATTGGCACAGCCAAGTTATAAGCTTGAAAATGTTTTGAACCATATTTATTTTTTATAAAAATATTTAGGCTAAGTCGTAGAAGTTGTGCTATAACTATATATATATATATATATATATATATATATATATATATATATATATATATATATATATATATATATAGGAGAAAATATTGTGACCAGCCGTGCGTGCTCGGCCGAACGAAGACAAGCCCAGACTGCGGCCAAGCTAAGCCGTATGTATTGTGTATGATGTACAGTGGTACAGTGAGAGTCTCATTCTCTGGCTGACCGTTAATTAACCTACACGATGTACGCTCTGGTCCGGTTCCGCGATGATAACGCCAAGGTTGTCGTCAGCGTGAGTAAGATGAAGCACTTCGCAGCTAATGATGTGCACGATTTCGATTCGAAAAAATGGTACCAAGTGTACTGGCAGGACGAGAAGCAAAAAGGGTATTTCAAGGCCCAAGTGCTTCGATTGTTTGGTGAGTCTCGCGCATGCCGCTTGCATGGTATTTATTTGCATTTTGCCCTTGTTTTATAGCACTTTTTTTCTCTTAGAAACACAGGAGGAAGCGGAACAACAAGAAAAAACGAGTTCCTTGGCCAAAGCCTCCGGTGTCGGACGACAGCGATGTCTCATCGGTCTCAAGCGCAGCCTCGCTAGCGGAGGTTAGAAAGATTGTGCGCAGTCTGTTTTTGTGCTTTTCAGTATGCTTTTACAAAACGAAGACTTAGATTAAAAGCCAGACACACATGTTCTGCCCGTTACCATAGTTAGAAGTCGCGCTAACCCTTTGTCTTTGTGTACGCCCTGTCGGCGTGAAAAGTTGAGACCACTAGCTCCGAGAAAACTGTCGAGCTGCGCAGTACATGTTAGCGCGTTTTAGAACAGGTTAGAAATGCGAATTCAAGACTGCCTGCCGAAGCATCGGACATATATTCAGCCTTTTCTTGTTCCTCGTGGTCAACTTCTGCCGTCCGCTGTGCTGAACGTCCTGTATGCGCGACGTGCGTTTTGTGTCGAAAACGCGTTTATTGTCTCGTACTAACACTATGCGGCATGTAGTACGCAGTAGAGCGCGCCAAGCGGCTTATCAAGTTTGTTCCACATATCGTCACAACAAAATATAATGTAGGCCAGCTAAAGCCTGTGTATAATTCATTTTAAAAATAGGCACAGCATGCGATTTATTTAAGCAGTAACTTTAACTGGGTAAGCATCTATGTAGCATATGTGGTATCCAGCTCATTTCCTGTGATTGGGTAGGCAAGGACATGAAATCTAGGCTGCCGCACCTACAATCCGTGATGTATTTTTTATTGCCTCGTTGTGAAAATACCCTATCCTAATTTATTTCATGCTGTCTTGTTGAGAGTTAGTGGCCGTCATCCCAGAAAAAGGCATATTACAGATAGGAATAGATTTTTAAGAGTTTTCTGTAATTTAATGTTAACGACAGTTTTTCTTCATGTATCAGCTTTAAGCAAATCTATGTACCAAATAATTTGCTTATGCAGTGAAGATTACCACATTTTTCTGACAGCCTGATGTTTGGCGGTGCTCCAGAGAACTTTTGTTGTGGTTTGACGACTACATTCACGTGCGAGACTACAAGTATGGTGACCACCACGCTAGCACCCCTTGCACATGACGTCATGTGAATACCTCCTATCATTTGGTCACATTCTTTTATCTCTATTTTAAATATAGGTTATGAAAAAAGCTGCCAAGCAGCGCAAATCAAGAAAGAAAGCGGAAGATGCTTTTCGAGAGGAGCAAATGGACGCACTTTTTCCCAGAAAGGGCCGCAGTGACCCAGACTGGGAAGCCGAGGCCCAGCGACTGCTACAAGAAAATGACATGTTGAAAGCTGCGAACGAGCAGCTCAAAACTAATAATGAAAAGTTAAACGGAAGGGTGGAAATGCTTGAAAAAGCATTGTGTAGTAGGATCTTCAAGACAGGTTTGCATTTTGTCACATTTCTTACTTCATTGTCGATGGTAAATTTTTATCTCTTAAGAGCTAGCTTGCACATTATTGGTTCATGTTTGTTATGACTGTTTAACTTATATTGAAGTTGTATCGATGATGAACGTTAAAGGCTATTCAGCTGAAAATAATGATTGTCTCTCGAGTGCATGATTTTTTTGTTTTTGTTGATTTTAACTCTTAAACGGGCCCTGCAACACTTTTACAAATAGCCATGGAATGGATTCACTAAAGTAGCTCATTGCCTCACGAAATCACCACCGTAAAAATTTTCAGGATCTGTCCCGTATGAGCGGAGTTACAAGGATTTGTAGCACACTGCAATTGCATTTTTTTTTTCTCATCCCAATAAAAGTGCTGGAAGCTAAGCAGGGAGGGATGGCAAGGAGAGAGAAAATACATCACACATGCACGTCTCATGACCTTGAGCCCTTTTCTTTTTTTTCCCTTTCTCTCCGAACGCGCGGCTTTTTAGTGTGATCGCGTGGGCACATGTGGACAAGTCGCGGCCCCAGTAACAACTGAGTGCGCCATGCTCAAATCAGTCTATGGCTCATACTTGGCCTGTGAGACGGTGATTTTTCAGCCTGTAGCGTCATTTATCGAGAGAACAGAAGGCGATTTTTAGCCTACTTTGAGAATTTATTGTAAATTTTAGGCCACGTGCTGCGCTACAATATTTGCACGCGTGTTCTCGGGAGCCTTGACTACCGATTGGCAACGTTTTCTGACCATGCTCAAAAAGTGTTGCAGGGCCCCTTGAAGGTCGTCATAGTTATATTGGCTATTGCCTTTGTAACTACCTTTTAGGCAATGGACAGAAGATTTTGGCCGGTATTTTTTGAAGTCTGATGTCCTGTTTCTTATTATTTAGATGATAGAATTTTCCTAGTGTCTGGTACAGTGTTAATTATGAGGTATTGCATATACAGGGTATCCCGCTTTTCTAGAATCTGTTCATCATTTTTAAGGAGACCCGCATATACCTGATCTACCAGGTTTTTTTTTGTTCAGTCTATTTGACAGTAGACCATATTCCCACTGTCAAATATGCCCAGAAAAGTGCATGGAATGTAACCAACGCCTGTGGACAGACTTCACAGATTATGAGAAAATGTTGGATTCATTACCTCCACAGTCAAGCAGGTGTTGCAGAATTGGGCTGTGCACATACCATATGTAAAGATACTGGAATAAATCTATAGCAGCTCCACACCTGTCATAGTCCTAATGAAGAAAGCAATAAAATTCTTGATAAATGAGGTATGATCTCCTCTACTATTCATCGCACGTCTACAGCAGGTGTTCAGAGTTCTGGACTGCAAATAGTGTGGAAGCAATTATCACAGGACCAGGTTAATTGGAGAAAGAAAGAAGAAATCTTCGTCCTGCAGTGGGCATAGAAGACTGATGGTTATACCACTGTGTATTTTTGTGCAGAAAGCCACTGGCTGTCTAAGGAAAAACAGCCTCGCTGCGTGCATCAACTCCAGCAAAAACCTTCACCACCGGTGCGGGTTTCACCTGAAAGAGCAGAAACTACTTCACCGGCTGTGCTTGCACCTGATCAGGCATTGTCGACCAGGCCAGAGTCCTCAGAAGAGGCTAATCAAAACTCAGTAAGCCAGGAGGACTCTGAAAGCAGCGAGACGCGGGGACCCCCAAAGCAGTTTTCACAGATTGGCAATGAGGTTTGTGTAGTCCATTCATTTCCTACTAGTACAGCCAAACAAATGGCCAGTTCACCTGCTCAAACAAATTTTTCAGTTTTGTGCTGAAATGTTGAGATTTGTGACCCTGACGTGCTGGATCTTCCCATTCATGCAATGAACTTTACCTGGTTGTACTGCCCGGGGACTTGTCTGCTATTCTGTGTTGTGTTTTGTGCAGCTCCATGGCAGAAAGAAAAAAGTGAGCATTAAGATAGAGTACTAATAGCCTTGAAAGAATCTTGTTAATATTAAATTATATATTAATTGCAGCAATCAGGGGAGCTCAACGAATAGGCTTATTGTACTAGACCACCAGTTGGTGCTGTATCTGACCGCATGGCACCGTTTTTTGAAAAAATTCACCTTGGGGTGATTTCATAAATCAGTGCCAATCGTTTGTATCTGTCATATTCCTTTTTTTCGCCGTAATTTTATTCCATCTCATACACCCACTGTTCTATATTCATATCCATGAAGTTTTTCATGACTATCCACAAGTAGCTGCCTTCCTTTTGTGGGGTGAGAATTGAGAGTGGCATAATTACCCATTTCAGTGGCATGAACAGTCGAGTAACAAATAGTATTTCATGGCTTGATTTTTTGTAACTGGCAAACTTGGTTTGTGACAATCTTGCTGCGGTTATATTGTTTCAGGTGTTCCTGGGCAGCGGTGTGTGGATACAAAAATCAGTTTATGACCATCTGATGCAGCGCCCGAAAGATGGCATTTTTGTTCGAGAGGCCAGTGTAAAAATATTTTCAACTGCTGGCCTCTTTAACAGAAGTGTCACGGGCGCTGCATCAAATAGAACTAAAACAGAAGCCAAGCAACCCTTGGATCCAGCAAAATATGGTGTTCTGAAAGGTACGCTCGAGCCTATTTAAAATGCTATAATGGGTATGTAATATTTCACATGACGTTCACATGTGCAGTGAATGACATGTCTAGATCATTTCTAACTACGCCCTGAACTTCGTCAAAATTGCTGTCAAAATTATAGGTATATGAGAGGCAAATAACATTTTATGTCAAAGTGTAAGTAAATGCTTGAGAATGTCAAAAACATTAATATACACAGAAGTGCTTTAGTAATCGAGAAAGGAAACCTAATCTGCGACATTATTTTCACCGCTAGAGGAACACTCTGGAACAAGCCTGATAACTTAGTAGGCCCTCAGTACCATTAATCAAAAGTACTCAAACTACCCATGATGACAAAGAAATGCATGACAAGACAGAAGAAAATGCAACTTTCCATTTTAGTTTGACTCTTGGCTAAAATAACTTCGTGATGTCTTCTTCATGATTGACATATGGCTAGTCCATACTTTCCATTTTTGCTGAGCTTTGCTATGCTATATGGCAAGCAGGGCAATCCGCCTATTCCATTTTCTTGTGCTGCCCTCTGGCATTTGGGTAGGGTTTTGGTAGGGGCCGGGAGAACTGGTATTGCTAGAATTAAATTTTATTATGTGAAAAATATTGATTCAATTTTGATTTACGGCTCTATTTTCAGAATTTTTCCACCACTACCTTGAACGGCGGTGCAGCAGCCCTGCCGAACTTGCCTTGAGACACAGTTGTGTCGGAAAAATAGTGGCATGTAAAATAGCAGACCTAATGAAGGGACAGAAAAGGCCCTTGTAGATTTGAGTTTTTATAATATATTTTGAACACTTCTCACTCATCTACTCTTGTTGTCATTGTAGGAGCGCAACCACATTGTGGGCCTTCTGCATGAAAACTGACACCAACGACACATTTATGCAAGACCATTTGTGATGGGCTAATGAATGGCAAATAGACAGATACATAACTAATACATTGCCAATAGGCTAATATAGTTCAAATATGCAAATACAAAACAAATAGACCTATACAGAACCAATAGACCTATAAGAACCAACAGACCTATAAGAACCAATAGACCTATAAGAACCAATAGACCTATAAGAACCAATAGACCTATAAGAACCAATAGACCTATAGGAACCAATAGGAACCAATAGACCAATAGGTGTTTCATAAACCAATAGGCTATTGGTTTTCTATTGGGAATTTTTGCTAGGGTTGTGTGTGTGGCAGTATTATGTTGTTAAATGTTCCGGATGTATTAAGTGATTCTTTATGATAGACAGATTCATCTAGAGTCTCCTGTAGCAGAAAGCGCAATTTTGTCAAATCACCTATAATCTGCAAAGTCAGACATAACTTGTACGATAGACCGCAATGTAGTTAGTGAATTGAAAACGTACTAATTTCATTTGTAATTCTTCAGGACGCATGCTCTAACCGTGTAGTCTACGCCAAGTTGTGATGGAGTTAGAACCATTAGCGCAAATTTTTTTAGCACCTTATGTCTTGGAGTAGGCGGTGAAACCAACGAATGTCTTCCTCTCATGCATTACCACTTTCGCAGTGAGTCTTCCGTTCGGACGGGAGTTTGCCCATTACAAGCTATACTATCCAAACTTTCTACAGCTCACTAAACTTCCGCTAGTAGCGTAAACTTCCACCTTCTACCTTGGGAGATTTGCATTGCAGCATTGCAAGAATGAGCAGTAATCGCCACTGTATCGCGAAAGAGCGGGTACGCTGCGGGCGCAGAAAAAGGCGATCCTCGGCCGCGGAGCAAGCGAGTCCTTGCCGTGACGCCACATCACCGCGACTGCCACGCCGCCAGTGTTCGTTCTCGGGGCTAATAGAGTACTGCGCGTTTGCTAGCGCAGCGTCGCTGTGCCGAGCGTGCGCGCGCGTCGACGTTACGTCTATAAAAGACCCTTGGAGCAGAGACGTCAGCTTCATCGCCACGGAGGACATCGGTGAAGCCTCGGTGAAACCATAGAGTTTCCTAAAATTAACTAGAGGGGACTCTGGCGCTGCGATCGTTCAGCTACCGTGGGAATGACGGATAGTACACAAATTTACCTAGTCTTCGTGCTTGCTGCTTCAAACGTACTTGTGGCTTTGTTTATTGCTATGTTTTGGTTTTCTTTCGCATGAAAGAATGGATCGTTGTGAACTTCGTGACCAGATTTGAATCGCTGAGCCTAAAGAAGTTAAAGTGGCGAAGTGAAACTGCTGACTTTTGCTGAACTTCGTTTTGCGACAAAGCGGATGCAGGCGACGCGGAGCCAAACGGAGCCGAAAGTACGAAGAACTTCTTGTTGGGCGAGTTGGTGCATGACTTATTGTAGGGTATGTGCGCAAAGCTCGGACGAACACAGGAAAAAACGATGTAGACAGAAGGAGCGCAAACTATCAACTGATTTATTCTTTCTTGAAATAGCTTATATAAGCTTCTTCAAACGTCACAAGAAAAGTGGATAAGGAGAGAAAGCAAAGAAATCATGCCCACCTCATGTCAAGCAAAACCTACGCAAGAAATTGCCTTCTGCCTTATATAGGTTAACCGAAGTATCGCTTACGCAATCATCTCCCTTCTCTTTAATGATAAAAGCTTCCAACAATTCCCGCCCCAATCTGTTCCTACTCCTTCCTAAAATCTTTATCTTTTTAAGCAAAGGCTCGCATCCTAAGCATGTGCCGCAATGAGCGGGCAGGTGCGCTCCATCTTCATTTCGAACCGACAAGGCATGCTCCTTGGCGCGCTCATTTATGCAACGCCCCGTTTGTCCCACGTAGGACTTTCCACATTTGAGGGGTATTTCATACACCACTTTCGTGGCACATTTGACAAAGCTTTCAGCATGCTTGATTCCGCAACCATTGCGTAGGGATTCCTTTCCGCCAATCCTTGAACATAATCCGGCAAGCTTTTTGGGTGCTGAAAACACCATAGCGACGCCATGCCGATTTGCCACTTTTTTCATGTTATGGCCGACCTTGTGCATATACGGCACAACAATGCGCTTCTTTTTCGGTGGGCACTCGGTGCTGCCACCACGTCTTCCATCATTTTTGATCTTCTTAAGAAGATTGTCAGCCACTGCTGTGATTACCTCACAAGGGAACCCGGCCGCTAGAAGCCTGCCAACTTGATTATTGAAACTTTCATGCATGGTATGCGGACATGATTTAGTTAGAGCGGAATGAAGGCACGAACTTGCAATCGCCCTCTTTACAATCTTTGATTGCGCAGAATCAAATGGCATAAGCGGTTTCTGCGCTCGCGGTGCATATTTCCAGCAAATATGGCGTCTTCCGATTTGTAAAGTAACATCT
This sequence comes from Rhipicephalus sanguineus, assembly GCF_013339695.2. NCBI lineage: Eukaryota > Metazoa > Arthropoda > Arachnida > Ixodida > Ixodidae > Rhipicephalus > Rhipicephalus sanguineus. The sequence goes on from NC_051186.1 coordinate 134,098,249, forward strand.
AAAAATTGTAATGAACCATCGGAAGGGATCTCGTGTGTAAATTTCAAACCTTTCCCATGAAGCCTGAAAAGGTTTACAATACTGCTGACTGAATCCGTGTAAGTCCGGGCGCTCTGTCGTGATAAAAGTATCAAAAAATCGTCGACGTATCTAAAGGTGTTAAGAACCCCTTCATTTGAAAATGCAAGCCCTAGTGAGCGGTCAATCGCGGCTAAAAATATGTCACAAAGGACCGGGGCAACACAAGATCCTATACAAATTCCTTTGCGTTGGATATAGAAATCATCATTAAAAGAAATAAAGGTGGATTTTAAGTAAAACTCTAGCAAGGACATGAAACTGTCTACTGACACTCCAGCAGTGTTCTGAAATCCAATAACACCATTAGTTTCAATGCAGTTTCTGACGGCCACAAAAAGTTCACCATGAGGCGCCGAATAAAACAAGTCCTCCACATCTATGGAAAAGGCATATCCTACATGTACATTGGAATTCAGAAAACCAACTAGTTCACTGGAGTTCTTTGTAGCAAATGGGTCATCAACATGCAGGGCACTCAAATGCTTCTGCAGAAAGTGGCTAATTAGGCACTGCCAGGACCCCTTCTCGCTGACAATCGTTCTAAATGGAACCGAGTCCTTGTGGGTCTTTGCAGTAAAGAAAACGGTCAGATCTTTCTTTCTACACCCTGTGATTGAACTTGCAAGCTTACTAAGTTCTAGGTCTTTGCACAATGCAGCTGCCCTGCCTTTCACCCTCGTTGCGCCGGGCCTGACACGCACAAAATTCTTGGCGATGGCTTCATCGGCTCTCTTGTTAAAATCATCCTCTCTTAACACTACAAAGCCTCCATTCTTGTCAGCCTGGATCAACCGCAGACTGTTCTGCTTGAAGAAAGTAACGACACTTTCAGTTGGATCCTTGGCTTTCTTTGTGGTCTTTGGGTTCACGGCTTTGTTAAGGGTTTCCACACCTTCTAGAAGGCATCTTTCACGCCCCTCTTGGTCGACCTGGCTTGAGATACTGCGGTTAAACGCCAGCAGGTCTTGCGCAGGCACTGAAGTCTCGTAACTGAACTTCGGTCCTTTGCTGATAGTGCAGGCAACTTCTTCAGGCAAAACCACATCTCCCAGAACTACAAAGCCTTTTTGCCCATTGTTCTTGCGTGTTCCTCTACTACAGCCAAGGACTTGTTGAAGGCACCTGGCCCACCAAAATTCAGTCATCTGTGCAGCAAGTCTTCTAGTAGCTCGTAGGTTGATTTCGGCTTCCCAGACCGGTCTCGACGCATAGCAGATCATCCGCAATAGATCTTGTAACCTACGCACCTGGCGCCATAGTTCCTCTCTTAAGTATCTGCAGATGCGCCTCAAAAGTCCCACGCGCGGTTTGAGGAAACCAAACATCGCACTTACATCTTCTGGTATGAGTCTCTTTCGCAGGCAGAAGGCGATGTACCTGGCGCGGCACGTTGAGCTAACGATGAGGTTCACACAGGCGTTGATTTGTAAAGGTGAGGGAGAAACATTCATGAAAGGGCCCTCGTTGCTGATCAGGTATCTTAGAAGAACTTCTTGTTGGGCGAGTTGGTGCATGACTTATTGTAGGGTATGTGCGCAAAGCTCGGACGAACACAGGAAAAAACGATGTAGACAGAAGGAGCGCAAACTATCAACTGATTTATTCTTTCTTGAAATAGCTTATATAAGCTTCTTCAAACGTCACAAGAAAAGTGGATAAGGAGAGAAAGCAAAGAAATCATGCCCACCTCATGTCAAGCAAAACCTACGCAAGAAATTGCCTTCTGCCTTATATAGGTTAACCGAAGTATCGCTTACGCAATCATCTCCCTTCTCTTTAATGATAAAAGCTTCCAACAATTCCCGCCCCAATCTGTTCCTACTCCTTCCTAAAATCTTTATCTTTTTAAGCAAAGGCTCGCATCCTAAGCATGTGCCGCAATGAGCGGGCAGGTGCGCTCCATCTTCGCCAAGGAGCATGCCTTGTCGGTTCGAAATGAAGATGGAGCGCACCTGCCCGCTCATTGCGGCACATGCTTAGGATGCGAGCCTTTGCTTAAAAAGATAAAGATTTTAGGAAGGAGTAGGAACAGATTGGGGCGGGAATTGTTGGAAGCTTTTATCATTAAAGAGAAGGGAGATGATTGCGTAAGCGATACTTCGGTTAACCTATATAAGGCAGAAGGCAATTTCTTGCGTAGGTTTTGCTTGACATGAGGTGGGCATGATTTCTTTGCTTTCTCTCCTTATCCACTTTTCTTGTGACGTTTGAAGAAGCTTATATAAGCTATTTCAAGAAAGAATAAATCAGTTGATAGTTTGCGCTCCTTCTGTCTACATCGTTTTTTCCTGTGTTCGTCCGAGCTTTGCGCACATACCCTACAATAAGTCATGCACCAACTCGCCCAACAAGAAGTTCTTCTAAGATACCTGATCAGCAACGAGGGCCCTTTCATGAATGTTTCTCCCTCACCTTTACAAATCAACGCCTGTGTGAACCTCATCGTTAGCTCAACGTGCCGCGCCAGGTACATCGCCTTCTGCCTGCGAAAGAGACTCATACCAGAAGATGTAAGTGCGATGTTTGGTTTCCTCAAACCGCGCGTGGGACTTTTGAGGCGCATCTGCAGATACTTAAGAGAGGAACTATGGCGCCAGGTGCGTAGGTTACAAGATCTATTGCGGATGATCTGCTATGCGTCGAGACCGGTCTGGGAAGCCGAAATCAACCTACGAGCTACTAGAAGACTTGCTGCACAGATGACTGAATTTTGGTGGGCCAGGTGCCTTCAACAAGTCCTTGGCTGTAGTAGAGGAACACGCAAGAACAATGGGCAAAAAGGCTTTGTAGTTCTGGGAGATGTGGTTTTGCCTGAAGAAGTTGCCTGCACTATCAGCAAAGGACCGAAGTTCAGTTACGAGACTTCAGTGCCTGCGCAAGACCTGCTGGCGTTTAACCGCAGTATCTCAAGCCAGGTCGACCAAGAGGGGCGTGAAAGATGCCTTCTAGAAGGTGTGGAAACCCTTAACAAAGCCGTGAACCCAAAGACCACAAAGAAAGCCAAGGATCCAACTGAAAGTGTCGTTACTTTCTTCAAGCAGAACAGTCTGCGGTTGATCCAGGCTGACAAGAATGGAGGCTTTGTAGTGTTAAGAGAGGATGATTTTAACAAGAGAGCCGATGAAGCCATCGCCAAGAATTTTGTGCGTGTCAGGCCCGGCGCAACGAGGGTGAAAGGCAGGGCAGCTGCATTGTGCAAAGACCTAGAACTTAGTAAGCTTGCAAGTTCAATCACAGGGTGTAGAAAGAAAGATCTGACCGTTTTCTTTACTGCAAAGACCCACAAGGACTCGGTTCCATTTAGAACGATTGTCAGCGAGAAGGGGTCCTGGCAGTGCCTAATTAGCCACTTTCTGCAGAAGCATTTGAGTGCCCTGCATGTTGATGACCCATTTGCTACAAAGAACTCCAGTGAACTAGTTGGTTTTCTGAATTCCAATGTACATGTAGGATATGCCTTTTCCATAGATGTGGAGGACTTGTTTTATTCGGTGCCTCATGGTGAACTTTTTGTGGCCGTCAGAAACTGCATTGAAACTAATGGTGTTATTGGATTTCAGAACACTGCTGGAGTGTCAGTAGACAGTTTCATGTCCTTGCTAGAGTTTTACTTAAAATCCACCTTTATTTCTTTTAATGATGATTTCTATATCCAACGCAAAGGAATTTGTATAGGATCTTGTGTTGCCCCGGTCCTTTGTGACATATTTTTAGCCGCGATTGACCGCTCACTAGGGCTTGCATTTTCAAATAAAGGGGTTCTTAACACCTTTACATACGTCGACGATTTTTTGATACTTTTATCACGACAGAGCGCCCGGACTTACACGGATTCAGTCAGCAGTATTGTAAACCTTTTCAGGCTTCATGGGAAAGGTTTGAAATTTACACACGAGATCCCTTCCGATGGTTCATTACAATTTTTAGATGTTACTTTACAAATCGGAAGACGCCATATTTGCTGGAAATATGCACCGCGAGCGCAGAAACCGCTTATGCCATTTGATTCTGCGCAATCAAAGATTGTAAAGAGGGCGATTGCAAGTTCGTGCCTTCATTCCGCTCTAACTAAATCATGTCCGCATACCATGCATGAAAGTTTCAATAATCAAGTTGGCAGGCTTCTAGCGGCCGGGTTCCCTTGTGAGGTAATCACAGCAGTGGCTGACAATCTTCTTAAGAAGATCAAAAATGATGGAAGACGTGGTGGCAGCACCGAGTGCCCACCGAAAAAGAAGCGCATTGTTGTGCCGTATATGCACAAGGTCGGCCATAACATGAAAAAAGTGGCAAATCGGCATGGCGTCGCTATGGTGTTTTCAGCACCCAAAAAGCTTGCCGGATTATGTTCAAGGATTGGCGGAAAGGAATCCCTACGCAATGGTTGCGGAATCAAGCATGCTGAAAGCTTTGTCAAATGTGCCACGAAAGTGGTGTATGAAATACCCCTCAAATGTGGAAAGTCCTACGTGGGACAAACGGGGCGTTGCATAAATGAGCGCGCCAAGGAGCATGCCTTGTCGGTTCGAAATGAAGATGGAGCGCACCTGCCCGCTCATTGCGGCACATGCTTAGGATGCGAGCCTTTGCTTAAAAAGATAAAGATTTTAGGAAGGAGTAGGAACAGATTGGGGCGGGAATTGTTGGAAGCTTTTATCATTAAAGAGAAGGGAGATGATTGCGTAAGCGATACTTCGGTTAACCTATATAAGGCAGAAGGCAATTTCTTGCGTAGGTTTTGCTTGACATGAGGTGGGCATGATTTCTTTGCTTTCTCTCCTTATCCACTTTTCTTGTGACGTTTGAAGAAGCTTATATAAGCTATTTCAAGAAAGAATAAATCAGTTGATAGTTTGCGCTCCTTCTGTCTACATCGTTTTTTCCTGTGTTCGTCCGAGCTTTGCGCACATACCCTACAATACGAAAGTACGAAGTTTAGACAAATTTGTATACTACCCGTCATTCCCATGCTGGCTGAAGCGTCATGCGTTGCAGCTCCCATAAACACTAGCGCCAGAGTTCCCTCTAGTTTGTAGGAAACTCTACGGGTGAAACTGGAAGTCGGCCATATTTACTGGGCATATCCTTCTCTCTTGTTTACGTGCTAGAAGCGCAGTGAAAGGCACGTCGCTCTCTCCGGCTTGCAGAGCACGTTGCTGCGTGCCGCGCGTGCCGTGGTGATCCGAAACCAACTGAACGGAATTCAACACGCTGGGCCAGCGCGATACCAGCGAAATCATTTCGTGCGTTGCAGTTGCGCACGAGCCTACAGCGAACGCGTTCGCCGGCTCGTCTGTCTATAGACGATTTTCCGCAGCTGGTTTATTAAATCAAACTAGATGGCGCCACTGGCGCCACCGCACCGTGGCCGTCTCCATGGCCATCCCCCTGCCGTGGCCTTTGGCAGCGCTGCTGAATATGTCTCCATCCGCGTCGCGTCGTCTGCTCGGCGTTCCCATAGCGTCTGCGCGCACACGAGTAAAAGCGAGCAGACGGCGCAGACGGCAGCGCCGGAAAAGTAAACATGGTGGCACCTGTGGATGGAGTTTCCTTCCGCCTCGAATTTATCACGTCGTCGTCCTGCGCTGCGTGGCCCGTAAGTTCAAAACCTACGCATTTATTTGCTTTATATTCAAGTCCTGAAGCTTGGAGAGCGATGTACTCGTCGGTATTTTGCAGTATTTCCAAGATTCATTCTCATATTGTCCGAGACAAGGCTTAGCAGGCATGGCTAAATAAACACAGCTGATCGCAATAATAAAGACAAAGCATACCTGACGTTTCTTCTCCAGCGTGAGCTGACACAAATCGATGGCCGATTTTGCCATTTATTTATTGCTGTGAGGACAGTGGGCGAGTAGCAAGCGCGAATTCGGATCGAAGCGGGGTGTCGCGTCTGCATGGGTGCTGCCATGTCGGCTTGTAACCCCAGCTACTGGCGGTTGCTAATACAACAAATAAAGACATACACCATAAATACGACGCAGATTAAACATATCCCTTATCGTTGTGGCGTGGTACGTACCAAACAAACGCAAATGTCTCAACGTTTTCAACTCTGAGGCGATTACATGTAGAACTATGTTTTGCTGCGCAAGCATGTGTCTTGCTTACACCCAGCAGCAACCAGCTTGTGTAGTACGGCCACGGCCGCTTCGCTGGCCCAATGCGTTGGCTGGGGCAAATGGCTGGGGGAAGGCCAGTTACGATCACGTGATCAAACATGGCAGCGCCCGTGCGCCGCTGCGGAAAATCGTCTATACTCCATCTCGCAAGCTGGTTGCAGCAGGGTTGAAGCTACAAGGTGTAAACAAAGCACACGCTTGAGCAGCAAAAGATAGGTCTGTTTGTAATTGCTTTATTATATTGCAGAAGGTTAAGAAAACTGCGTTTGTTTGGCACGTGCTACGCCGCAGCAATACGTGATGCGCTAATCGCGATTCGAATGTATGTCAGAAGCATTTAATTATAATATACATGGCAGCCCCCATACAGACGCGATCACAGGCAATCCGAACTCGCGCTTGCTACTTGCCCTATGCCCGGACAAAAATAAATAAACGGAGGAATCGGCCATCGCTTTGTGTCATCTCACGCTGAATACAAAGCATTAGGTATGTTTTAACCTTATTATTGAGATTATTTGTTTGTTCAGCCACCGCTGCTAAGCCTTGCACCCAAGAATTTGAAAATGAATCATGGAAACAGTGCGAAATAGACACGAGTACATTGCTTTCGAGGCGTCAAGACGCAACTATAATGCAAACACAAGCGTCGGTTTAGAACTTACGGGGCACACTGCTCACGACGGCGACTTCATAATTTCGGGGCACAAGGAACCAGCGTCGACGTGTGCTGCCATGTTATTGTTTTTTTCCGAAGAGGCACTGTTCTGGCGCTACCGTTGCTGCCCATCGCTACGAGCGTTCGTTGCTACGTGCGGTAGCATTACTTGCACAACGCGCGTTTTTTTTTTTTTTGGCGGCTCTGGTGTTTTGCGCAACGGTAAAAGCACAGGCGCTAGGGGGACGCCGAGCAGACGACGCTGCGCGGATGAATACATCGCCAGGGGTGTTCGCTCTTCCTATTGGCTAAGCAGCCCCTTAGCTTCCACAGTGCTGCAACCAGCTTGTGCGTCCGAGGTGAAAACGCAAGGAGCGCGCTTGCTTCTGTTGGTGGTTTAGACAGTTTATAGGGGCCTGGGGTTTCTCACGTCGACTGCGGCGACGGCTTCCGTGACTGACGAAACGACTGTAGTGAGTGCACGCAGTACGGAACGTTCGGCTAGCCACAGGGGAGACCCACGCCGTGGGAGGCGCTGCGGTGCCGGGCGCTGGAGAAAACTCGTTACTCGAGTGTTGACCCCTCCGCTGTCCCCTTCAAGCTGCCTTGAAAACGCGTTGCTTTGCTCGCACGCTGCACGCGTTCTGCACGTGTTTCTTAGGGGCGAAGCTCCTTATGCTGTGGGTCTGTCCATCCTCCGTTTGTAGCGTTGTAGTAGCCACCTCTAGCTCGTGAGAAGCGCGCGTTCTGGTATGCAGTAGAAGAAGAAGACGACGTTGACGAGTGACACTCTTGGTATCCGCCTCGTGCATCGGTATGGTGGCGCCACCGCTCGGCTAAGACGGTTGTGCCCTCTCCCAACCCCCCATAGGATCTCATGCATTTTGAATGAAGTTTGCGATTTCGTTGCGCAAAAACAAACTAGCGCCATCTCTCGACAATACGCCACACCAACGACGCAACACATCCTCTTGCTTCCACCGATACGCGATGCTCCTAGGTGCCCCTCTCTCCGCTTTCTTTTATTTCTTTCGGTGGCCGTGAGAGCGCGCGCTGTGCTGTAGCGCACCCGACCAGACCGGCCGGGCTCGTCGCTTTCATCGCGTCTTCCTTGAACGTTGCAACGTTAATATTGTGTTAAGGCGGTGGCCACACGTCGGACGATGAGCCCTGATTTCGTTCAGCTGCCATCTCATCAACGGCAATGTTTCAGACGCCTCAGTTGTGTACTTTTGTCCGTTGGTTGCGGGACAAGATGGCCTCCTGCAAGACCGCGTTTTTCCAAGTCAGCTGTGTGCGTAGTTCTCGGCGTCGTAGCAGTTTGATGACGCGAGGACGTCAACTGGTGCTACATCGTGGGAACCGCTGAAGTGACTGCAAGCTTGACGACATTGTGCCAGAATATTCTAGCGTACTGTACGCGCACGATAGTGCTACACGTAAAATACCGCGCTTGGCCTCGCGCGTCAACCTGGTACGCCTGTGTGCAACAAGTGTGTTGTTATCGTTGTTGCGTCGGTTAATATTGAATTGCAATTGGAATACCGTTTTTGCAAAGGTGAGTGAAGCTGTAAATAGTTGCCCTTCTCTATGCTCGCTACTCCTCGAACATTACTTCCAGAATCGCATTTTATGTTTTGTTGCACGTACCAAAGGAGAATCTAGCATACGAGATACATTACACGCGTGCGCATTTCCTATATGAATCTGAGTAATGCCACGCGTGCGCATTTCCTATATAAGTCTGAGTAATGCCATGATCAATTTAAAGCGCATGTGTTAGAGGATTGTGGCTTCAATGGTGAAAGTGATTAGATATTCCGAAATATGTGATTGCAATGCAGTTACAACTTTCTCATATGTTAACACGGTCTGTGAACAAAAAAAAAAAACGCTGTCTGAGTGTTTGTTGGTCATTTGCTTAAGTACTTTCACGCATTATTATGCAGCTGTGTGACGGCTGTTAAAACGTTCAGCAAGTTAGATGTTGGTTTTCTTGGCCTAGTTGAGTGCTACGAGTGTTGGGCGAAGATAAAATCGCGTGTCTTTTGTGCGTTTCTTAAGCAGGCATACAGCCGTAATAGTCATTGTTGTTGTACTGTTTGGGGTGTTCAATAAAACAAGAATGATGTTTTGTACTGCAACAATTTTTATTTCATCTGTGTTAACAGATCACGCAAACAACTTCGCGCGCACGCATAAAAAAACGGGCCTGTCATTTTAAAACAAATAATATAGAACAATCGACGTAACAGACGGCATGGTTGTCTAGTGGAGCAGCGTCAGCAGTACAAATATCAAACCAGAATGAAACATGAATAGAAAAACGGAGAGTAACAGGCGCTTTGCCCACGGCTTCTATGAGCCGCGCATATCCACCTATCGCCACCGTCCGCCGTTCGTGGCGCCACCAGTACCACTGAAAGCAGCAGCGCACGAGGCGGATAGTGCCTAGAATATACTGGCTAGTGTGCTGAGCGCGCGCTTTGGCGTGGCCACCCCGCTGATGCCTTCCCATAGTCACCGCATGGCGGCGCTGCGACTCGCTAAGGTCCAGAGAAAAGGTAAAAGAAGGGAGAAGGCGCGTGTTGCAATTAGTTACATAAACATGCAGGGTGGCAGAAAAAAGGCAAAATGGTTAGAGATTGAGGAGCAGTTAAGCAAGGAACAGATAGGTGTTTATGCGGTTACAGAAACACACCTTAGAGACTTGGAAGAGCCACCACATATTGACAATTATATTTGGGAAGGATGTAACAGGATCACATCGGAAAGGAGAGGTGGGGGTGTTGGAATGCTAATCCATAGCAGAACAAAATTCGATAGAGTGAAACAAACGTGTTCAGAGCACATGTGGGTTTCGGGCACAGTAGGTGGAAAGAAAACGTGGCTAGGTGTAGCTTACTTGTGGACGGGGAATAACTGCAGAGGAAAGAATCTGGAGATAGTGAAATGCATAAGCACCGATATTAAAGAATTTGGTCATGATGCCGAGATAATCCTTCTAGGGGACATGAACGCTCACATTCATGACCTTGACGGATATTCAGACACCAATGGCAAGTTATTGCTAGATCTCTGCCAGCAACATAGTCTTGAGATAGTTAACGTGGGGCCTAAGTGTGAGGGGCAGATCACGTGGGAAGTCGGAAACCGGCAATCGAGCATTGATTATTGTCTCATGACAGAAGGAATATATGACAAACTTAGAGAGATGAGAATAGACGAGGAAGGCATTAACAGCTTGGGTAGTGATCATAAACGCATAATATTACAAATGGGATATAAAACTGATAATAAGAACATAGAATCAAAGTTTGGCAGCTTGTATCTAAGTGACAAACAAATAACAAATATAGCCGCAAGAGTTGAGGAAAAAGTAGACGAACTACCAGGTAAAGACTGGAAGTATAGTGAGCTGCTACATATAATCACAAAAGAAATGGAAAAAGAAAAGAAAACGATTTGTTGGAATGGAAAGAGAGAGCCAAAAAGTTGGTGGAACAAAGAAATCCGGGAGGCGATCGAGAAGCGACGTGAGGCATCACGGGAGCACCGACAAACAAAAAAGGAGAAGCGGCCACAGGACGAAGTCAACCAAATATGGGAAATATATTTAGAGCAAAAACCCATTGTGCAGAAATTAGTCGAGGCAAAAATTAAAGGTGAAAGTGAACGCTGAATGACAGAGATTCGCGAAAAGAAGAAGGCCGCGCCTAGGATATTCTGGAGCCACCTAAAAGCGCTGGGTAGGAAGTCTGTCACAATGCAACAACATATGGTAGATGAAGGAGGAAATCAATTGGAAGGGTATGAAGCGCTAGGTTACATCCGAAAGATAACAGCCGATTCGTTTAAAAAGGTCGCCCAGGGGATTCCCCCGGCGAGTAAAAGTACGCAAAGGAGTACAACCGACGAAGATGTAGTACTAGAGAATTTCAATTGGAAGAAAGCCGAAGGAAAAATTCCTAAGCGCACTACACCGGGCTTAGATGGGGTTCCCGTCAGCCTCATTAACGAACTCGGACATAACACTAAAGAAGCACTGCTGAAAGCCGTAGAAAAGTGCTTACAGGAGAGGGAAATACCAGACAGTTGGCGAAAAAGTAGAATGAACTTAATATATAAAGGCAGGGGAGAAAAGGATAACATTCGATCGTATAGACCGCTAACCATTACATCGGTGCTATACAGGTTGGCGATGCAGGCAGTAAAATTAAAAATAGAAGCGTGGGTGGAACAAAATGATATTTTGGGAGAACTTCAGAATGGATTTCGAATCGACAGGCGGTTAGACGATAATCTGTTTGTTCTTACTCAGTGTATAGAAATATCGAAAATAGAAAACAGGCCCTTATACGTAGCTTATCTAGATATTACCGGGGCGTATGACAACGTTGATCAGGAAATTTTGTGGGATATACTGGAAGAAGTGGGCATAGGTGACGACTGTATAAAGCTTTTGAGGGAAATATACCGAGAAAATACAGTTTGTATAGAATGGGAAGGAATAAGTAGCAAGGACAGCGTTGAAATTAGCAAGGGGCTGAGACAGGGATGTCCTTTGTCCCCGCTGTTATTCATGCTGTACATTGTGAGGATGGAAAAAGCGCTAGAAGGTAGCAACATTGGATTTAATTTGTCACACAAACAGGTCGGCACGATGGTTGAGCAGAAGCTTCCAGGTCTATTTTATGCTGATGATATTGTCTTATTTGCGGACAGTCAAGATGATATACAGCGACTGGCAGATATATGCGGAAGGGAATGTGAGGCTCTAGGACTAGAATTTAGTGCAACAAAATGTGGATTGATGGTATTCAATGATCACGAAGACCATGCGGTCTTTATACAGGGCCAAAAAATACCGAGGGTAAGCGAGTACAAGTACCTCGGAGTATGGGTAAATGAGGGGGATAGATATATGGAGGTACAAGAGAAAGCATCGGTAGCAAAGGGAAAGAGGAATGCTGCAATTATGAAGCACAGCGCTTTATGGGGGTACAATAGGTACGAGGTGCTTCGAGGGCTGTGGAAGGGTGTGATGGTCCCGGGGCTTACATTTGGGAACTCAGTGGTGTGCATGAAGTCAGAGGTACAATCAGGAAGGGATGTAAATCAAAGGACGGTGGGCCGCCTCGCGTTGGGCGCTCACGGGAAGACGACAAATGAGGCTGTAAAGGGTGATATGGGATGGACAGGCTTTGAAGTGCGGGAAGCTCAGAGCAAAATAAGATTCGAAGAGAGGCTGAGGAAAATGAAGAAGAGTAGATGGGCAGAGAAGGTTTTCAGGTATTTGTATAGAAAAAGTGTTGACACGCAGTGGAGAAAAAGAACTAGGAGGCTCACCAGTAAATATACGGCTAGCAGTGCGGGCGATATGGCAACAAGGAACATTAAGCGGAAGGTCAGAGAGGCGGGGAGGACTTATTGGATGGCAGCGATGGAAAAGAAGCCGGCTCTGAGTAACTACCGAAAGGGAAAAAACGAAATAAGGAGGGAAAGGTTTTATGATAATTCAAGGGGAAGCGCTTTACTGTTTGAAGCAAGGTCGGGCTGCCTTAGAACGCGTAGTTATAAAGCGAGATTCAGTAACGAAGAAGAACAATGTACATGCTGCGGGGGAACTAAGGAAACGATGGCACATGTACTGATTGAATGTGGCGATATTCACCCAGGTATACGTGTGGGCACGAGTCTACATGAAGCCTTGGGTTTTAGGGACAACAATGGAAAGCTGAACATGTCCGCGATAGAAATAAGTAAGAGACGGTTAGAGTATTGGTGGCAGAAAAGTAGAGATAAAGAACAAAAATAAATAATGGGGGAATAATAAGGTCATTCTGCCTTAAGAGGCAGAGAGATAGACCGTGAATTTGTATTTTTTGGTATAATAACATAGATTTAATCAATGTAGATAAGGTATTAGGCCAACATGAAACAAGGAAGCTTTTCTTTTTTTTTTTTTTTCGAGCCTGGTGGCAGACATGTCAACGCCCCGTTACAAAGGGGACGCTCATAGCATCCATCCATCCATCGTCCACCGCGCGTCGGCGGTTCCTGCGCTTGCAGCTGCGTAGCACGGCGCTTTCTGCTGCGAATGCAGTGTTCTTCGTTCTTTTTAACGCAGTCGTCAAAACACTCGATCGGAAGAAGGAAATCTTATTGCCAAATTATTGCCCCCCAGAGAATCCTCAACTGGTTGGGCACTAGAAAACGACGAAGCGTTTCACACGTACCTCACGTCGTCTGCTAGTTTTTGCGACTCTGTGCTTCACCACCAAAGCGAAGTAGAAAAGTTGCAATTAATATACTACGACACACCAAACTTGCCAGTCGAAAACAATCAGCTAAGGTTGACACGTTAGCAGCATCGTGTCGTAAAAATGGCTCACGGCAATTTCGATCGCGATGAAGTCCGACTCGGATTCTTCGCTGCTACTCGTGAACATTCGCTGTCGATTTTACTCGCAGCAGGGTGCTTCGAAGGGCCAGTTGGTACATCTTATTCCGTTGAAAACAGCGCGAAGACGGGACGAAGGCTAAGGAAGCGCTTGTGTTCCTTAGCCTTCATCCCGTGTTCGCGCTGTTTTCAACGCAGCGATTCTACTCGAAGTCGATCCATAATAATAATAATAATAATATCTGGGGTTTAACGTCCCAAAACCACGATATGAATATGAGAGACGCCGTAGAGGAGGGCTCCGGTAATTTCGACCGCCTGGGATTCTTTAACGTGCATGCACCTAAATCTAAGTACACGGGCCTCAAACATTTTCGCCTCCATCGAAAATGCAGCCGCCACGGCCGGGATTCGATCCCGCGACCTTTGGGTCAGCAGTCGAGCGCCATAACCACCAGACCACCGTGGCGGGGCTCGAATTCGATCCAGTCAACTGGAATTCGGGCCTCTCAGTCGCGGTCATATTTTATTACATTAGCGGCGCATCACACTCTGTATGATGCACCATCATGGACTTGCAGAGTGTATCATGCGCCGTCAGATCGGTGGCTACGATAATTCTAGCGAGCAGATATTTGATCCGGAGCGGGTCGACAGTAATCGCAAATTCCCGTGTAACGCTGGTATTACACAAATACAAATATTACACACGCTGGTTTTACACAAATATTTCTTGCAGACATTATGACACTATCTTTTGCACTTTGTTCGCTTCCACAAACAAGATGCATTTTGCTCATCCAGTGCTGCAGATATGCAGCATATGCCCCATACTTTTGGATCGGTTGTTTCTATGTTTCTGCAGTTCAGCTGTGCCTACTGCATTGTTGCACTACGTGAGTAAGTCTGTAGAGCATCGTTTATACGCAAATGTAGTGTGGGGTGGGGTCACTTTCACTGTTCTGCGTTTTCCAGCATGGCACCCGTATTTTGTAGACCACATGCGGTGAACACAAGCCAGTCTGGATATGATTCGCTGCTCATGCATTTTATTTGAACGGCACTGCTCACTTCACAAAAACATTACGAATGTGTCTGGAGCTTGAATTTCATTTCAACAGAAGGAAACGCAAGTTCAAAGAAACCGAACAGGGGTCATTAGTCAAGATCGACATCTCAATTAGATAATTTCATTATTATAGCATTGTGATTTTCTGAAATATTGCCCGAAAAAATCAAGTGCAAGGCACCTTTGTGAATATGGGCTCTTGTTTTTAACCGCAATGAACAGTTTAAGGTCTGTTTTTGGTAAAAAAATTCAGTTTTGGGATTTCAAAATTATTTGATACAGCATTTATTTACCTTTCAGAAAATATAGCATATTTCGGCACTCGCGTTCCAAAAGAATTTTTGCTTCTTTTTCTTTGACACATTGACAGGTAATGCGCGCGTACCCCTACGTTATTTCTGCGTTTTTTTTTCAAAAGAACATTTTTGTAATTTGTGTACCTTTTTCTCGAGAACTAGTGGGCTTAGAAAACAAAAATTTCCACGTGTTAACTAATGGCATTTACATAACTGGCACTAGAACCAGTAGCCTATGCGCATTGGTATTTTCTAGTATTAAAAAATCAGTCATAAGTGGCAATTTTCATAAATGAACAAACGTAAAAAAAACAAATATAGTTTGTGTTGTACGCTCACAATTTTACTTCCACTTCTGTAAAACCTTTATACAAAATTGCAATGCTCTGCAGATGGCAGATCTTATTTGAAAAGTACGTCAGTAGAAAAACAAACACAAATAAAAAATATTAAATTTCAAACTATCTTTGAGTTTTAATGTAACCTGCGTCTACCTTAAAATACCTCGCAAATTTTAGTCATAGCTTTCATTACCTGCTGTACAGTCAAACTTCGAAACTCACTTTCAAAGTTTGACCCCACCTTAATAACTGGGAATATAATCCGAGCTTCACTATGAGAAATCCCTCTTTTCCACAACTTAACCATCAACTTATGAAACATAAGTAATGTTCAAAACACACACATAAATGTGAAAAAAAAAACGCTCGACAGAAGAGACACAATACAAATAGTCATAATACCAGTTCTTAAATGAGCAAAACAACGTGGAAAATGTTTAACGGGCAGGAAAATACTCACACAACCGCTTAATACAAAAATATTAGTGAAAAACCTCGTCTCTGCATAAACAGAAAATGCGATAGCCACTCCGACACAGCGGCACGAAGCATGTTTTCTGCCTGCCCTGATGCTTCACCCGCTGCATCAATACTCTTTGCAGTTCTCATTTACACGTGCGTACTCAAAGAACAGGGCAAACACGGTAAAAACAGACAAATTCGGACACGAGGCACGGAGCAGTTATAAAACTGCGGAGGCACTACGACGAAAACACGCCGGCCAAACCGGCGCGCGGCCTACACCTTTGCGACAAGCGTCGCCGCCTGCCGGCGAAAGTTGGAAGGCATCACCGGCCCTGCCAGCTCCTCCCATAGGAAACCCCCTCCGCTCAGCACACTAGCCAGTATATTCTAGGCACTATACTCTTGCCACGCTTTCTCTTTAGCTCGGAGTCGCCAGATGGAAGACAAGGCTGCGGAACGGAGGGCACGGAAGGCAGCGGCAGCGCGCGCTCGCAGACAGAATCCTGAGGTGAGAGACCGCGAGGCCGAAGCTGCACGTCGACGCCGCGAAGCAGATTCCGCCGTTCGAGCCCGCGAAGCCGAAGCTGCTCGACAAGCTGCACGGCTGCGGCGAGAAGACCCCGCCGTTCGAGCCCGCGAGGCCGAAGCTGCTCGACAAGCTGCACGGCTGCGGCGCGATGATCCCGCCGTTCGAGCCCGCGAGGACGAAGCTGCTCGACAAGCTGCACGGTTGCGGCGAGAAGACCCCGCCGTTCGAGCCCGCGAGGCCGAAGCTGCTCGACAAGCTGCAGGGCTGCGGCGAGAAGACCCCGCCGTTCGAGCCCGCGAGGCCGAAGCTGCTCGACAAGTTGCACGGCTGCGGCGCGAAGACCCCGCCGTTCGAGATACTCTCCATTAACTCTTATCCCTAATTCTTCCTAACATAGGGACCTGAAAACCTGCTGTAAACACGCGGTGAATAGCATTGGAGAGATTGTGTCTCCCTGCCGTACGCCCTTCTTTATTGAGATTCTGTCGCTTTCTTTATGGAGCACTATAGTGGCTGTGGATCCGCTGTAGATTTCTTCCATTATGTTTATATAGGCTTCGTCGACGCCCTGATTCCGCAGTGCCTGCATGACTGCTGATGTCCCCACCACATCAAATGCATTCTCGTAATCTATGAAGGATATGTATAGGAGTTGGTTGTATTCCGCGCATTTCTCTATCACGCCGGACAATTCCCAAACGGATTAAAAAAAATCCGCGTGATGATGGAATTGTGTAAAAAAGGCCTGGGGTGCAGCCTCACTGGTGACCACAGCCAGCAATGCACTCCCTCACCAGAGCAGGATTGGCCACCCTGGTGTATTACTTGGCCACTACCTCCCACATGAATACACCAATTAACCCTCGGCCCTCAGTCCCCAGCGGCTGCGAAGCAACTGACCAAGGCGGGTATTCTACCAACACGCAACTACTTGGAATTACGCATGACTTCGCGGAAGCTATAAACAAAGGAAAACAAACAGATGCTATTTATGGGGATTTTAGTAAGGCGTTTCAAAAGTGTCGCATAATAAACTACTTCACAAGTTGGGCTTTAGTGTAACAAATCATACGCTATTGGCATACATTAGAGCTTACTTGACGAACCGTTATCAATACGTTTCCCTAAATAGCACCTGCTCAAATTGAGTTGAAGTTGTCTCTGGCGTACCTCGGGGGTCCGTGCCTGGACCTCTGTTATTTTTTATTTTTATAAATGATACCACTACAAATATTAGTGTTAAAGGGACACTAAAGGCAAATAACAATTCATGCCAGAGTGAAAGCTCAATGTATGGCAACGTCTAAAACGGCAATATTATCAACAGCAGTGCCCTACTTAGCGAGAAATTAAGCTAAATGTATCACACGACGTGCGCCACGAGTGGGACATTTTGGAAATGATCCCGATGACGTGAGAGCGCCCGACTACAATTAATAACTAGTAATCAAACAGGCTGCAATAAAGAAAGACCTTTCCGTGCATCAAGGGACGTAATAAAGTGCTGCTTGTTCGTTTCTGTTTGATTCATGGAAAAAAGAATCTCTTTGTTGTTGCCATGGGGAACGGCGCGCGTGCTTCAAAGGTTCCGTTTTCGCTGAACTGCGCTTCGTCCAGCGCCCGGCTTCGCTGACGCGGTTGCGTCTCAGAGGTAGTTTCGGTATCGCGTACTGCCGCGTGTTTTTGCAGGCTCGTGAAACTCGCTCTGACAGAAAGTTCGACAAAATGCCGCATACATGTGATGTTGCCGGATGCCAGAATGGTGCACGCCGCCGCGCAGTAAAGGGGGGCAATGTTGGCCACGGCAACAATGACGTCAGAAAGACCGCTTTCAGGCGGGTGATTTGAAGTGCGCTAACGCGATGCGGACCACTGAAACGTGATTTTATTTCAAAATAAGCACTTCCTTGGCTCAGAAGCAGCAGTACGAGGTTTCTGGACCGCTATTTCAACAATCAACGTCGACTTAATATTTGCCTTTAGTGTCCCTTTAAGATTAAACTCTATGCAGACGACTGCGTGCTTTATGAAACAGTTAACTCAATTCAGTATCAGATTAGGTTAAATGAAGACTTCAAAAGAATCATATCATGGTGTGAACAATGGCATATGAGTATTAATTACGACAAAACAGTGTTTATGCGAATAACTCATAAAAAGAAGCCACTTTTATTTCACTACGGAGCTAATGGAATAAGTCTCTCGGAGGTTGCTCAATATAAATACCTGGGTTTATGGTTCACAAATAATCTATCATGGTCAAAACATATAGATGTAACTACAAATAAAGCATTACGTAAATTATTGTTCTTACGACAATCCTTAAAATTATCAACTCCTTCTATGCGCTTCCTTGCATACCAGTCAGTCATATGTCCTATGCTTGAATATGCCGTGCCAATTTGGGACCCTTACACCAAAACAAACATCAGCAAATGAGAAAGAATACAGAAGAAAGTAGTGCGTTTTATTATAATTCATATGGTCGTTCGTCAGTTACTGAGCTCATCAAACGAAGTGGCTGCCCAGAGTTACGAATAGAAATAAAATTTGTGGACTGAAACTTTTGTAC
This sequence comes from Rhipicephalus sanguineus, assembly GCF_013339695.2. Taxonomy (NCBI): domain Eukaryota; kingdom Metazoa; phylum Arthropoda; class Arachnida; order Ixodida; family Ixodidae; genus Rhipicephalus; species Rhipicephalus sanguineus. Next base: position 134,116,788 of record NC_051186.1, read on the forward strand.
CAAATAGTTAAAGGACATTGCAACATGGACACCTCTCACATTATCGCTTATTCTGAGGGTTATGCTACCAGGCAAGGACATTCTTTAACGATAAGTTCTTTTTTTTAAATTGACATGATGTAAGGAGCTGTTGGCGCACAAATAAGGCGCCGGCTACTCCTTAGCTCTTGGAGTACATAGGGTCCAAATTCTAATCACAATTAACCCGCAGTACATACAACATACAACTAAGCGTAGCAGTCAAGACATAACATAACAGTCAAAACAACATATTCAACAAAAAAAATGAACAGCAACTGTTGCATAACATAACCAAGACAAAAATAGTCAACACGCACATAAATATACACTATGCCGTTAATACAAAACAAAGCTTAAATGCGCTAGTAATGGCCAAGAATGCCACTCTCTTCAAGAAAATTTTTCAATGCTTTTAAAGCACACTTCTGTAAGCCTCTTGTTGGCCACGGGCCCAAAAGGTTCGTTTCATTTCCACGAAATAATTGCTTTATATACTCCTTTTTTTCTAGAACTATTGTTGATTGGAATAACCTAACCAATAACATTGTAACAAGAATCACTTTGTTTGAAAAATGCTTAGGATAGTTCTTAAGTACCATTGATTTTATTTGTTTCATTTGTTTCTTTTTGTTGTGTCACTTGTAAAATTCGATTATCAATCCGACGGAATTTCGCTTTGAAATGTATATTCTTTCTTGTTTTTCTTCGGATTGTTCTTGTATTTGGCATTTTAATAATTACATCGAATTTTTTTCGCATCCTTAGTTTTATTGTTTTAACTGTATGCATTATATTCTCCGCGTTATGCATTTTCTATGCGTGTATTATTTTGCCCTTTTAGAATAATATGTTCCTCTGTTTCACACCTGCTATATTCTCTGTTTGAGACTGCAGTATGAATAAATAAATTAATTAATTAAAAATCGTGCAATGTCACCAACGCCCTCGGCGCCACCATGGCTGTCGCAACACATCGAATGCGGTATATTTTTTTGCATCGTACCTCGACACTCTCCTGACGCATTATTACGCGTGCACTTTCTAGCAATATAAGAAAAATATCCCAGCCCTGAATTTGATACGGATGCTTCTAAATCTCTTGGATAGTGTCTATTGCCACTTTTGGTTAGGATTCTGAGTTATCAGATGTCCTAAATTCAAGAATAGGTATATTTACTGCCGAACCCTTTGCAATAATGTTGACTTTGAGACACATCAGAAAACAAAAACTTAGCAGAGCGATAATATTTCTGCAGGGTAAAGCGGATGACGAAGAACAGCTGAAGAGGACGAGGAAGACCAAGAGCGAGGCTTGAGGCAATGGACGTTAGAAGTGTCGCGTATTTCGTGTGTGTGCTGAGTGGTTGTAAAATTTGGTGGCAGCGCTAGGAAGGATCACCTGCAGGAGAGACTGGTAAGCGACGTTGAGGACATCTTTGTGGTGTACGTATAGTAGTGGGAAGCTGTGATGGAACAAATGCCTCGGGACTTAACAGACTTAAGAGCGCCGCTCTTGCCTCTACGTCTGTTGTTGCAGCGGCCGGTACTCAGGGCATCTGCGAGCAACGCACGGTGAACCAAGAAAAAAGTCAGCTTCGCACCAGGAACCAGCCATGCGTACATAAAGGCGAACCCGAGTGTTCTGCCAACAGTGCGTCTAGAGATGAGGACGCGTGCAGGGAACCGATCCGAACGAGCAGGAGATAAGAGAAAAGATTGGCTAGAGTGAAATGACGCCGCTTAGTTGTATTGTGAGCACCGGTTCAGAAAACATGGCGAAGGCGAACGACGCAGGCGGAAAAGAAAAAAAAATAATAAAACGTCTTTGATCCCTTCGCCATAGAAATCGGTATAGCACGAAAGTGAAGCGTGTCTTCACGGAAACAGTTGATTGTTTATTGGTTGATAACAGAAGTAGTGACTGATCGGAGAAGTAGTTGATTGTTTACATTGATATATCAGAGCTTGCACAATGACTATTGGTGTTTGGCAGCTATAGCACCGTTTAAGGTAGACGCACCCACGTTGACGCCTGGTGGCGCATTTCCATACCGACGACTAACGTCCATGATCATGTTAAACCTTTGTGGTAGTTGAAGTAGCTAGCATAGAACTTGACACAGCATATGGTGAATCCCACGCAAAGATGGCATCTACAAGCACATAATAAACACTGACAATCAATATGCACTCCTCAAAGTGTCGTCGTTTGACGAGGGAAACGCCAAGGTGTGCGCTCCCCAGTAATAGGGTAACTTATGCATCTGCTCATGCATATAGCAGCGCTTCAGGAACGCGAGGGGCAGAGTTCGTAGCTTCAGCAGTGAACGCGCGAAGGCGTTCTACTTCCATCTGGAGTCTGTATTACGGACAAAGTGTAAGGCGCGATTGTAAAGCCTCGTGCATGTGTGTCGGTGGCGCAGGGGCTAGAGTGTCTGGCACCGATCGCCGCGGATCGAGAGGTCGTGGGTTTGACTGCCAGGAAATGCGTGTCAACCAATCTTTTTCTTCTAGTTTTTCTTTGCCGTCTATTGATGCGCTTTTTAAGGAAATGACGTCGGTGAGGTCTTGGTGGACCCCGGTGCAAAACACTTTCATGTGACAAGTAGAAAATCACTTTCATGAAGGACATCTCGCTGCTTGTGATGACTCTTCATAGCAGCTTGAACAACCCGTAGAAACTGTCCAAAGGGACGCCTCAAAGGCCTGTTGCTCTAACGTCTACGTCAACGAAAGTCAGAGCGAGGTGGCTCTTGGAAACCCCATTTCCTAGAGCCACCGTGGATTCGCCAAAGACTGACGGCAATGGGACCTCTGCGTCTAAGGTGCAGGTGTCAGGCACGATAGATAGGCTGAAAACGTACGTCACCCGTGTCATGGCCTTTACGTTGTCAAGCGGGCACGTGTCTCTGAACAGTTGGTGACACATGAAATGGTAATGAACATGCAGCGGAGCAGAGACAAATTTCGAGGACGAGTTCCAAGCCTTGGAGTGCACCATTTAAAAAGCAGCGCAACTGACTTGCATCAGTGCGTTGTTCACGATCGAAGAGGCCGAGCCACATACCTTTCGGCAACAAGGGTTCAAAGTTGGGCGGGTTGGTACGGGAACATCTTAAGAAAAAACTGCGCAGCAGGACGAGACACCAAGAAAGAACTGACGAAAACGAGCGCAGGCTCACAACTAGTTTATTGAAAACCGTGTCAACCTTAAAAAGCCGCAGCAAAGGTGATGTGTCACAAACAACGAAAAAACACGCCAATCCGCGTAACCAATAAACAACACCGGTCAAAGATTTCAAATTGACGATCACTGCCGCCTAGTTAATGATAGCACGTGGACCGCAGATAATCGAACTCCTTGTCGGACAAACTGAAAGAGGGAGCGCTGACACATCTTCCACCCTTTCCTCTGATGTGGAAGGCCTCTATTTTCTTGCGGCCCATATATCTACTATCCCTGGACACTACTTTCGCGTCATTAAAAACGGGTTCACACCCACACTCTGCGCAATGCGCGGGCAAATGCAAGCCCGGGGTACAGGAAAGTGACCGCTCGTGCTCTCAGTCTGACGTTGATGCATCTACCGCTTTAACGTGCGGCAAATCGTACATCGGAGAAAGCGGTAGATGCATCAACGTCAGACTAAGCGAGCACGAGCGGTCACTTTCCTGTACCCCGGGCTTGCATTTGCCAGCGCGTTGCGCAGAGTACAATGGTACAATGGTAAAGAAACATATAATAAAAACAAGGGGACTTTTAAGGGCTCGTTTTTTCTTTGTTAGACACAATAATAATGAGAACTAACAGACTGTCTGCTACACTCTTAGAACAAAGACGCCCCGACGCCCTTTGCGAGAGTTTTGCCTTGTCCCGCTGGGCACTCCCTTTTCCGGGTGAAACAACTCCCTCCAGACAGGGAGTGATTCAACGCCTCCTCATGGAGTACAGTACTCCGTCTGCGATAGAGTGAAAGCACTCCTCCGAGGGAGTAAAGCTATCACGTTGAAACAGCTTTGAAATATAATTAATCGAGCACAGAAAATGGCACATTCATACGCGCACACATTCACGCAACCAAAACACGTAGAGCGCTCGCAACCAAAACGCATACATTTGAGGATTTTAGTCTGTCCAACACACCGCTATACGCAAAATGCTTTGCGTGTACCAGAATACCAGGTGTGAAGTGCGCATGCGCATGCCCGGTAAACATAGCCGTGCCGCCGAAAGCATTGCCGAATATCGTGGGTACAGCGCAACATCAGAAGGAAAAGAAAACGACACACATGAAAGTCTTGTTGTTAAAGGGCCCCTCACCAGGCCACATAGCAAATTTTAGTTAGACGCTGGAAGTTGTTGTGTGCCGAATGAAGAGCAGTATGCCGCAAGAATTTTTCAAATCGGTTCATTACTTGCTGAGAAAAACAATAATTAGCAGCGGCGCGAAACCCTGATGCGAGGAGGGGAGTTTTAAACCCTTGCCACTCGCCCCGTGTAGCCTTAGCAAGCCAAATTTCTTCCCTGCCCTCTTCACTTGACACATACGCATGAACACGTCATGCGCATGCATGGTTACGTGCGCATGACGTGTCCGAGCCAGCCCGAGCACGCGAGCGGCGTTGCACGGCGGCTACCTTTTTTTCATGTAGCAGCCATGGGCGTTTAGTCGGCGTTCTCTGTGGTGTACTGCCTGTTTCTGCGGGACGGGCATGAAAGTTGAGACATTTGTATGCGCACGAGAGTGGCGGTATCATGAGCCAGTGCCGCATTAACGTTTACTTGGACACGGTAGAATAAATGAGCATAATGAGTGCTCGAACGCGCCAGAACATTACTTTCGTTTCCATGGCTGGCGTCTGCTCGATGCGCTAACCGCGGGGACACGAACGCATGGGAAAGGGAGGCCCATTAGCCCCGCATCTCGCTGCAACATACCCAGGAATTCGGGACATCGCTTCTAGTTAAACGTTTTTCACACCACGTGGCGTACGGACCTTCAACGTTCAAAATTCGCGCGATGACGCTTGCCGTAATCGCGCGGATTGAGAAAACCACAATACATAAAAAAAAGCACGACGATGATGTACAACCAGCGAGCGCGAACCTCAGTCGCCGACAGTAAACCGCAACGCATGCGACGAGCGGCCGGTTGGGCTGCCCGACTGTGAGTCAGCAGTTCTGTTGCACTGAAAGGGTGCACACATACAAGTCGCTTGGCTGTGCTTGATATCTACGAACTCTCGAAAGAGCGTGGTGCCCTTCCACTCATCCCCTGCCTCTTCAATATATTTCGTCCGATGATGTTGGCTCCGCCGGGTTTCTTAAAAGAAAGCAAGAACGCGTCCTTTAGCGCTGCTGTTTTTGTACTGTGAATAAACTAACTTCCAGAAAACAATGCAGGCTTGGGAGGGGGTGATGACGATTGCGGGTGTCCGAATGTGCAGTGTCTTGACGTCCCTAATTTTTGTTGGCCTCAATTTATAAAATCAATATTTTGCGCTATTATGTGGAGGCGCCTGGCCGTGTTCGCTACCACAGACATTTTTCTTGAAAGCTCAATAAGCAGCAGAAGTAAAGGAAGAATGAATACCTTTGCATGCAGAATATTGTTCGGTGATCTTTAAAAGAATGGTTTTAACAAAGTCGCTTTAGTTTTAACTGCGCGCTTTTTGTTTCTAAATAACATACCTATACGTCGGAAAGTGCATTGACTTACGCATGACATGCTACACAGGCCGCGTTTCCCTCTCTGCTAAGTGTTAGTGAAAGAGTAATGAAACAGATTAGATTCATATAAACTATCGAGAAACCTGCCTTCTTGTTTGACTGCCTATGCTAGTCTGCAGAAATGTAGGAGGTCGCGGCTTGAAACACGGCTCTTGCGGCCAGCTTTATTCGGGAAAGAATAGCGCGTTTCTATTTTTACATGGTAAAGTTCGCTAAAAGGCCCCTCGTCAGGACCCGTTTAATATATTGATTACGAGCTGAAATATTTCATTTATTTGAGCGAGGGACGTGGAAAGGTCTCGAAAAGCCGTTTTATTTTTATTCTCTGTGTCGTGTGTTTGTTTACCGTAAGACAACGTAGCACCTCACCAGGCGATGTTTGGAGCAAGCTGAGCAAACTTTCACGAATGTCTTTTTTTTTTTTGTCAATAAGTTCGCTGTTCACTATTGCAAGAGTAGGAAGGCATTGATGCCCTGTTACCGTGCCGCCAGAAGGCAAACATTCTTGTCAACGCAGGCCTTGTCCGCCGCGGTGGAGTAGTGATTATGGTGCTCGGCCGCTGACCCGAAGGTCGCGGGTTCGATCCCGGCCGCGGCCGTCGCATTTCGATGGAGGCGAAATTCTAGAGGCCCGTGTATTGTGCGATATCAGTGCACGTTAAAGAACACCAGATGGTCGAAATTTCCGGAGCCCTTCACTACGGCGTCTCTCATAATCATATCGGGGTTTGGGGACGTTAAACTCCAGATGTTATTATTAACGCTGGCCTTATACCTTCGCCAAGGCGATGCAGGGAAGGAACTCTGCAAGCGGAGTTTTTTCCCTGCCTTCCCTTACGTATCGTAGGCGATGTGTCCTGTTTTGCTTACATGGCGAGCCCCACCTTCTTTCTGTTTTTCTTCGCGACGCCTTTAGAGTGACCGCATTGAGCGTCTCGCAATGGGAGGTTAACTTAAGTCACGTGCTGTAATCAATGACGCTAAAAGCAGTGTGCTGTAGTGCGCGACTCACATCTCGCAGGAAGTGTGGCCCCCTCCGAGATGCACGGACTACCTTTTATTATTTTCATACTTGGTAGACACGATGTTCACCTGCTAATCTACTGACCGCGAATTGGTCAGAAATCTTAGATGATGAAATTCTTCGGTTTCCTCGCATTCCTCATTGTCATCGTCTCAATCATACAATAATGCCAATAAACACTTCGCGCCGTCAGATGGTGCTAAGTAGCTATCATTCATTAAGGCGAGAGCGTTGTATGGCTCGTGATTTTAAAAATCCGGCTTGCGGCGCGAACACCAAATGGTACCAAAACTCGAGTGGGCCGATACCCGGAGGCTGTGCAACAACGGGCGAGGTTGAAAATGCTTCAGGGTGAGGGTGGGACGACCAATGCAATTGACTACGGACGTTAAAGTAGTTTAATTAATTAATGTCCCTCCAGAGCATAGGCTACTGTGATCTCCTTAGCGTCAGCTAAATAAATTTCATTACAGCGCCACCGACATAATGTGTATCCGCCGTGGGAGCGATTGGCAGATAAAGTGTGGCGCTGTTAAGCGCGAGGTAGCGGGTTCGATTGCCTGCCATGGCGGCCGTATTGCTTTGATGTAGGACACCCGCTTGCTTTGATGTAGGTGCACGTTTAAGAATCCCAGGTGCTTAAACCTATTACAGAATTCCCCACTGCGGCTTGCCTCATAATGACAATGTGGTTATGGCACGTAAAATTTTTTAAATTATTATTATTTACATAGACCGCTAGGGGACAACAGAAATAATACGTGAAAAACAACCCCGTACACACACTTCATCATTAACGCGATAGTGTCGCATACCCAGTTTTGCCTAAATTAATGTTATGCATGTTCTATCATCTGCTTATTTTAATAATTCGCAAGTAGCCACGTGAATGCGCACGTGGACACTTCGGAATTACGGATGCTCTTGTCGAAGGATAAAAAAAACATATATAAAGGGAGAAGGTTATGATATTCCTCTAGTTTTGCTTGCTTTGCTCGCTAGGCCGTCTTCTGGCGCTGTTGTCGCATGCTAAAAGCTACACCGCAGTGTGTATTTTCGCGGGGTACAAGTCAAGAAATGGCTTCTCCTGGTCTTTGTATTTTTTTTCGGTCATATTGCAAGATGAGAAATCCAAAACACGACTTGACGCCTAAGACGAGTGCGGTTTAAACCAATGCACTACGGAGAAAACATTCAACCAGGTTGAATATAAAGGCTTCGAGCTTTCATTTTTGGTAATTCAATTTACATAAAGCAACACACTGCCAGTACCATGTGTTAATAATAATAAAAATATTAATAATAATAATAATAATAATAATAATAATAATAATAATAATAATAATAATAATAATAATAATAATAATAATTGTTGTTGGGGTTTAGCGTCGCAAAACCGCGATATGATTATGAGGGACGCCGTCGCGGAGGGCTCCGGAATTATTGACCACCTGAGGTTCTTTAAGGTGCACCTAAACCTAAGATTTATTCCAGTATTTTTAAATATGGTTCATCGACGCCCTGATTCTGTAGCGCCTGCGTAACTGCTTATGCTCGACCGAATCAAATGCCTTCTCGTAGTCTATGAAGGCTATATATAGGGTTTCGTTATATTCCGCGCATTTCTCTATCGCCTCATTGACAGTGTAAGTATGGTTTATTGTCGAGTAGCCTGTACGGAATCCTGCTTGGTACTTTGGTTGACTGAATTCTAATGTTGTCCTAATGGTATTAGCTACTATCTTTGTAAACAGCTTGTAGACAACGGACAGTAAGCTGATCGGTCTGCAATTTTTCAAGTCCTTGACGTCCCCTTTCTAATGGATTAACATGATCTTAGTATTCTTCGAAGATTCTGATACCCTCACCGTTAAGAGACATTTCGTATACAGGGTGACCAGTTTTTATAACACAGTCTGTCCACTCTTTCAACAGATCTGATGTTACGTGATCCTCACCAGGGGCTTCGCCTCTTTTTCCCTCCAAGGCTTTCTTCATTTCCCCTGTCGTTACCCCTGGGATTTCCAATTCCTCTGGGCTGCTACTACTTCTTACATTATCTTCCTGGTTGCCCCGGCTACTGTACAGATCTCCGTAAAACTCCTCAGCTGTTTAAGCTATCCTACACTCTAAAAAGTAAAGGAGGAAATGGGGGGTCGAGGTTACTCCTTTAGGGGAGTAACTAACCTGCCACACCCATTACTCCTTTTTGGGGGTAATTGCGACGGGACGAACTGTTACTCCCCGTAGAACTTGCTCCTTCAGGGAGTAATTGACTGGAGCAACGGATGCTCTTTGTGAAAACTCCCACGGGAGCAACGGTTACTCTTTCTCGATACTCCTCAAAGGAGGAACGGATAGTCTTTTTCGATACTCCCACGGGAGGGACGGTTACTCTTTCCCAATACTCCTGAAGGGAGGAACATATAGTCTTCTTCAATACCCCCAAGGGAGCGACAGTTACTCTTTTCAATTACTCCTCTAAAGAGCAGCCGTTGCTCCTTTCCTAAACTCCTAAAGGGAGGAACGGATGCTCTTGGTCAATACTCCTATGGGAGTGACACTTGCTCCTGACAAATACTCCCGAGGGAGGAAGAGATAGTCTTTTTCAATACTCCCAGGGGAGCGACGGTTTCTCTTTACAAGGAGGAATGGATGCTCTCTGTCAATACTCCCACGGGAGCAATGCTTGCTCTTTCTGGACACCTAAATGGAGTAACAATTACTCTTTCCCATTAGTCCCGCAGGGAGAAATGGACATTATCTCTCAATACCCTCATGGGAGCGACAGTTACTCTTTCACAACATTCCTCATCGGAGCAGCATGCAGTTAATCATCCTCAATGCCTCTCGATGGAGTAACGTTTGCTTGTATTGAGTGCTCCTCAAGAAACCAGCAGTCCAGCTCTCCCATCGGCAAATGAAAAAAAGTTTTGAGGAACATGATTTTCATCGGGTTGCGCCAAGTCTGACACAAATGCTCCAGGAGAGGGCAGAAATCCAGATCTATTTGTGAGAAAAATACTTTATTGAAATCAGTCTGGCTGTTCACTGGCTCAAGATGGTTAGAGCCACACGGACGAGTGACGTCGGCCGCAAGACGCTCTGAACTTTCAGAACTTGACACAGGGGATCGAAGGTCCACTGAGCTTTCTTGCTGAAAACAATGTTCAGCGCCCAGTATAGCGCGATTTGTGTGGCAATGGCTGCCAAAAGGCTAGTCTCCTTAATAGCAAGGCCCTCCAGGCGCACAATAAATTCCCTTGAAGTCAACAAGCTTGCATTGTATGTCACTGCCGGCACATGATGCGTCTTGGTGGGGTCCTACAAAACAAAAGGCACATTTTAACACAAGGCTTGTTGCTTCATTATTACAGCAGCTGCTTCATGTAGCAACAGATAAAACCTAATGCTTTACGACACACTGACAAATAAATGAAATTGCAACTTATTTGCAAAACATGGTTCGACACTGGTAAGAACATTCTTAACAAGTCAAAGCACTTGCAGTAAGGCTACAGGTTTATCCACAGGTTAGAGACTGGTCTCGTTTACACGGAAGCCAATTAATTGGTTCTGAAAAAAAAAAAACAGGGGCATTTGCTGTTTGCAGGCAGCACGTCATGCTAGCATACTTTATAAAGTAGAACCCTGCTGATACATTTTTCAAGGCCATGTGCAAAAAGAATGTAGGAGCCAGGAAATGGGGAAAAAAGTAAAAGTGAGAGTCGTAGTGAAATCGACAATCATATCTCAGTGGTTATTGATTAAAAACAAAAAAAAAATGTGCAGCGTTGGCTCCTGTACCTTTTTTCCATCTGATCAGCACAATGCGAGCAAATTCGTTGTGGTAGGTGGGAGTTGAGCTGTTAGAATGAATTATCGACTTGAGAGACTTACTTTCCTGCACTAATTAGATACCCATTGTGCCACGTGGCTCCTACCATGATAACTTGAGTGTACATTTTTTCCGAATAAACCCAGTGTCTTTGTGTGGCCAGCACCTAAAACGGTATCTTGAAGCGACCTTCCGTCGTGATCCTTTCACATCCATAAACAAGATTATCGCTGGATGCACCGGCGGTAATGCAACGAGCAATGACGTTCTCAGCTCATTTGCTCAGCATTTTCGGCATAGTGCCAGGTTGGTGTGGCTTGTAAATGGCCGCATGTCTCGCAACAGTGAAAGACCAAAAACACAGCCCTTTCTCCCAAACTTCACCACCACTGCACGCATTGGCACACTCGGCCATGATCTCATCAATCGACAGAATTGTGGAGTTAAGAGCTGCATTATCGACGAAAACATTATTGTAAGCGATTCCATTGGAGGCATAAAAGAGCCGAGCATGCACAGCATGCTAGCATGACTACAGCAATGACTTGCAAGTAAACAGAGTGCGAGAAGACCATGCCGTCTCTGGTCTTGGTGGCCTTAATTTTGCCAACACCTCGCACAAAAAACATTTTAGAACTATGTGACCTTACAGATGGCTGTAAATTGCAAAAGATGATTGAATAATTGATGATTGAATAAATGTTTAGGGGTAAAATAGACTTCAAATATTCCCGAAAAAAATTGTGAAGTTAGAGAAAATAAGCGATTTGTCACATGTTTGACCGTATTTTTCATACTGATGCGGTCCAAGTAAAAATCCTCGTCATGCGGCGTTTGATAGAAGACTTCGTCGTTAAGTAATGAGGAAAGTCTAATGAAATAATTTTTTTGTTTTAAGGAAGAAAATAATTTTTGAATTTGGCCCTCCGAACGCGGCCTGCATTTAATTTTGTTGCCACTTCGCCGCAAAGCACGTGGTCGCCCTTCCAGCTGACACTCGTCACTGGCAGCGGCAAGATGCGATATGTATGTCAGTGGCTCGTGAGTGCTCGAAAGTCTTGTCGCGTTGATCTCAGGGCGACGAGTAATCAATTCGCGTTACAATGTGAGCTTGCTTGGCGGGCCCAATGGGAAGTATGGACACCCGTGAGCAGCCTATGGCGTCGTTGGCACAATGTGCTAGAGGCCGTCTGCACAACTAGCATACACATACTGAAAGAAATAATGCACATTGTATACACGTTTTTTCGGGGCATACGTGTTGTGCAGACGGCCTCTAGCACATTGTGCCAACGACGCCATAGGCTGCTCTCGGGCGTCCATACTTCCCATTGGGCCCGCCAAGCTCACATTGTAACGCGAATTGATTACTCGTCGCCCTGAGATCAACGCGACAAGACTTTCGAGCACTCACGAGCCACTGACATACATGTCGCATCTTGCCGCTGACTGTGACGAGTTTTAGCTGCAAGGGCGACCACGTGCTTTGCGGCGAAGTGGCAACAAAAAGAATGCCGGGCACTTATGGAGCGCCAAATTCAAAAATTATTTTCTTCCTTAAAACAAAAAATGATTTCATTAGACTTTCTTCATTACTTAACGACAAGTCTTCTATCAAACGCCGCATGACGAGTATTTTTACTTGGACCGCATCAGTATGAAAAATACGGTCAAACATGCGACAAATCGCATAAGTTCACAATTTTTTTCGGGAAGATTTGAAGTCTCTTTTACCCCTAAACATTTTTGTACTATAACACACTTTCCTGAAAATCATACTACTATTAAGATTGGTTAGAGGGAGTTCGAGATAGCACAAGAAAAAATCACGAACATTGAAGAGTTTTGTAGTTTTTGAAGATACGTAGCTGGTAGTGAAACACAAAAATTTCGGAATTAGTGAATAGGACATCTAAACAGAACCTCTGCGATAGCGCCAGCGTGGTTTCAAAGCTGAACACAGAAAAATAGATTTTATATATATTTTTCTATTAGGCGCGGTTTAACAAATACAAGCGAACTTCGAGGGGGCGCCATGATCGTCCAAATTTTTATCGAGCAAAAATGTTTTGCCACAATCCTCTATGTGGCACAGGAAAAAGGCACAAATTTTATCAGCAAAATCTGCGATGTGCGAGCGCCACGTCTGGGACACTTGGCATGGAATGACCCAATAATAATATCTGCGGTTTAGCGTCCCAAAACCACGATATGATTATGAGAGACACCGTAGTGGAGGGCTCCGGAAATTTCGACCACCTGCACAGTAAACCACTTTACACCCTTAAGGGGGTTTTGCCGTGTCTATAACTAACACCCTTACACCCTAGGAAAAGGGTGTTTTGACGTATCAAAACACCCATACCATAGGGTGTTTCCAATGGCCTAAACACCCTTATCACTGAAAAACTTGAAAAAAAATCTACCAGTCAGGGAACATGCAATTATAGATGACATCAGCATAGAAGGTGTACGCGCACGCGCCACACACAACAAAGAGTATTGTAAAATACCACATGGACGGAGCGCTCGTGCTACACAGCCTTACACTGACCATCTGGTATATATAGCCATAGTATCTTAAGCCGCCGTTCAGTGCCGGTGGAGATATTTCTGTTCCGTATAAATGAATATTAAACATTAGGAGAATAGGCGTAAATTTATGATACGCTTGTAGATAGCCCTAAAAGAGACATATCTTTTAATATAAACTCGCCGAAGATCCAATGACATTTTAATCAGCGAGTCTCAGTTATCATCTGGCACGCTGTGGTATGGGCCATGGGTGTTTCGATAACACATAACACCCTTAACTCCTAAAGGGTGTTTAGCTAGAGCATTACCCCCTAAAGGTTGTTTTGGTGAAGGAAAGCACCCTTACACCCTAATTTTTGCAAATTTGGTTAGGCAAAAGGGTGTTTTGCTTGCTTGAAACCCCCTTAAGGGTGCAAAGTGGTTTACAGTGTGGGGTTTAACGTGCACCTAAATCTAAGTGCACGGGCCTCAAACATTTTCGCCTCCATCGAAAATGCAGCCGCTGCACTCGAGATTCTATCCCGCGACCCGAAGGTCGCGAGATCGAATGACAGGGTCAGCAGTTGAGTGCCATGGCGGGGCTTATCCATTGAAGTTGCAACTAGCAACTGAGCAAAGAGGCTTATCCATTTGAGAGGCCTGTTTTATAAAGAAACTGACTACGAGCAAGACTTCGATTTGGGCGAGTTGGTACATGCTTAGCTGGGGAAAAACAGCGCAAAAAAGGACGAGGACGCAGGAACACAATACACTGTACGAGCGCTGAACTTACAACTGACATCTTTATTGCACCAACCGCTCGTTTTTACAGCGCATCAAGCCGAGCACGCCATTCCAATCAAACCGCCAATCAAAATCATCAGGTATGCAAACTACATTGTCACTGAAAGCTATCGCATGTGCATGAATTACACCGTGCGCATGCATCTTCCACACTCAGATAAAATGAACAAACCAGTTCCTAACAAGGATGAACAAGCAACAACAACAACAACAAAAAAAAACAGCAATACCTTCCACGTTTTCTATGATGAAAGAAGTGAGGGCTAAATTCGGTGCAACAATGTTGTCATCAAGGCTTAGATGGGACCAAATTTGGCAATAACGTAAAATTTAGCGCTGCCGGATTTTTATAGAGTATGGACGAAGCTCAAAAATGTAACCCAACGCTGCAGTAATCGATGACAAACGCTGCTGCAACCGCTACAACATGAAGATCAAGCACTCACCGTTAAACCGATGGTGGAGACGTCAACTTCAGAGAACATGTCCAACTCCTTTATATGTTCCATTGAATCCCGCCCCGTCCACGGCTCGTCGAAAGTGACGACGGCATTTCTGTCGCCGTATGTAACGAGGCACTTCGATGACATTGGGCGACAACGGCGCAAGACAAAGAACAGTTCTCAAGCCTGCCGCGGTACATGCATTCGCTCACACATACACGGTGTAGTGTCTCTACGACTCGATTGCTCTAGTCCTGAAGCACCCAAAAGTGAAACGAAGCCAGTGATTAAAACAAAACGAACTTATTTACTGATACACCAAAATAGGAAACGTCCACGCAGCTCAAAAGGTTCGCTGGCGACTGATGTTTTCCCGGTCCGCTGGGCCTGGATTCTCCTTCTTGCACCACAAACACACGCACACAAAAACAACCACCGACACTGGCATGGGCGTCAACAGGATTTTGCCTTGGGGGGTGCAAACCCGTGTTACATCGCGTCTGGGGGAGGAGGGGAGAGAGAGAGAGCTGGCATAGCTTGGGGTGGGGGGGCAAGTGCCGGTGTGGCTTGAGGGGGGCAAGTGCCCCTTTTGCACACGTGTCCCCCGTTTTAAGGGCGAGACAGACGGTACGATTTTTCATGCGATTCGACGTCCGACACGGCGGAGGGGAAACCGGAATGGTGACCTTTCATAGCATCGTACAGCCACCATTCCCTCTCCCCCACCGCGGCGTCGGCCGTCGGATCGCATGGAAAATCGGACCCGTCTGTCCCCCGCTTTATGGCCCACTTCGAAGGGGAGAACAGTAGCGGTTTCAGTCAGGCGCGCTTTCAATGTTCCAAGGCCACGGTCGCGGAGGCCGTATGCTAGACGCGTGGCTTCCCAGCACTCCGAAACAAACTGTCCGCGCCACACGGAACGTATCCACGTGCGGTCCTCGCTGCCATGACCGCTGATTTATCAGTAGCTCTACTGATGTTTGTAATTTCTGCTGATTCAGTGAAAAGGCGACGGAATCTACTGCTTTTTGGTCTTTTTACAAAAATGAAAGGAACCTCTACGTTTTTTTTAGTAATGTTTACATTAATGCGATATCACCAGACAAACAAGAAATTTCCTTCTTTGCGATGTTCTCAAACGCAGCACTACTTTTGACTGACGAGCCAAGACACCATAGAGTTTCATAGAGTAAGTATTACAGGAAGCTCTATGTTATGAGCAAATACCAGCAAGTCGTGAGACAGAAATGTGAATGCACAACGCGCCCCACAGCACAGGGCCTACCTTTACCGTTCAATAAAGGTCATCCTGTCATCTCTCTTAACAATTTTATTTTAGTTATTTATTCATCCACTTATTGCTTACAAGAAACGAACGAGCATTGTTACGGCCACTAATATACATTTTCCAGGAACTGACACTTCGCAATGCACTTAACGTGAAAATATGCTCAGTAGTGAAAGGAGATCTACCCGCTCACCCCCTCACCCCCGCGTCCCTCCCTCTCCTTCTCGAGGCATGCGGGAGTAAGTGTTGCCATTCGTCCTCCCGTTCCTCTCATTTTGACGAAGGACCAAGCAGTTACCCTCCGAACTTTGCGCACGGCACGCATGCTTCTGCAGTTCGTCCTTCGAGGGAGTAAAGCGCCCTTTTTCGGATGAACTGCGCAGTTGCTCCCGAAAACTTTTTAGAGTGTACCTATAGGGTTAGTGCCTTTGTCTTGTCCCTAAGTGCATACATCTGGTTTTTGCCAGTACACAGTTTTGCTCTTCACCGCTTTGAGGCTTCGTCCGTTCTAGATGACTAATAGAAACATGGGACGAAGTTAGTCACGTGCGAGCCGGGCCGTGTCCCCTGCCCCTACAGCATAAATTAAATAAAACAATACAATTCGTCTTCCTAGATGAAGTTCAGGAGCGGTCTATGCAATTCGCGGATCCATTTGGAATCAACGTCCGTCGACACTGTCGACGAGCTGAAGGTGAGGTTGTGATATTCAAAGAGTACTCGAGAGAGTACAGTTGGCGTTTACTGAAAAAAAAAATTTACATTCAAGTATAAAGTATACTGAAATAAAGTATAGATAGACCCGGTGCGCGTCGCTCGCACCATATAGGCATCAAATGATAAGCTTTTACGAACTTCGTTGATACTTACTGCAGTTGTTGCATTTTAGAAACGCTGGTTGTGCTTTCGCGTGATGGCTAGCAGGTGAATGTATGCCGAAGATATGTATAGTAGTGAGCAAGATGACCTGCAACGCTGAAATTACTTTTTAAATAGGCCATAGCGGCTAAACGCAGCGAGCAAGCGCAAAAGTGTTCACTACACCAAATACTCAAACGGAAATGTGTCTATGGCGATTCAGTACGTCCCATTCACACTAGTGCATTACAAGTATTCGTACACTAAACATTAATTCGGTGTTCGGCTCATATTGATGACGACAGAACGTCTTGACGGCATCGGCACGCGGTAACACACGTGTCGTTTAAATGCTACGTCCGATATACATACATACGCTCGGCAATACCTACAATGACTGCGTTATTCCTTTCACATTTTATGCGTAGAGATACATGCAGATGCGTTCGGATATGTGAATTGTTTTAGGATGTAAGAATATTCAACGTGTTCTTTTCGTTTCGTACTCCCGCGGCGCCAACGAGCAGCGGGCTACCGAACGGCTGGCTCGCTCGATGCACACATTTTTCCTATAGTGTTTCACACTCCCGCGGGGCGTTCTGAGATTACTTTTCACCCTCTCTCTTTAGCCTATCATCTGATGCTTTGCAATCATATCCCTCAATTAATTTTTACTATGTCTCTACACTTAATTATTATTTGCCTCTAACTATCAATTCAATTAATTACTCCTTTAAATTGCAAAAGGGTCTCTTGAAGGACCAGTTGGTATACCTGTTACTGCGTTGAAAACAGCGCGAAAACGGGACGAAGGGTAACAAACAACACAAGCGCTGTTCTTATGTTTTCTTAGCATTCGGGTCGTTTTGAGGCAGTTTTCAACGCAGTAACATGTAGCAACTCACCCTTCAACACAGCCTTCTGCAATTTGTTTCTCTTGCATCAGGCTCTTTTGCACCCAGTGTTTTGCATAACTCATCAATGTACCAGCGCTTGCGTTGTTTTAAATGCGAAGCATTTCTTAGCGAACATTTCACACTTTGAACATTTCTATCTATCTATCTAGCTGCCTACGTCTCGGTGCTCTCTTGATCGCCTCCCTAACATGGTGTAGACCGAAATTGGCATGGGAGGGTAAGAGGATTTGACAAATATGACTGTCGGGTGACGGCATGAATAATGTGAAAATCCTGTCGCGTACGTCGTCAAACACTATTCTCCAGAACGTGTGGCACATACCCGTGTACCACGGGCCGCGGAGTACGGGTATACGCCACAGGGATAGGGAGTTTATATCTACCCAGGAACGGCGAGAACAGACATTGGTAATTTAAATGCGAGAGCGTTAAGAGAAACCGACATCGGCAGCGTTGACCCGACTATTGGAAAGAATAAAAATTAGGATCCCAGCAGGAATCGAACCCAAGCATTCTGCGCGGCAATCAGCTATTCTACAACAGAGCCGCGCCAGGTCTATAAACTGGTTTGGAAAAACAGCCTATGCAGGCGTAATGTTGGTGCAACGTCAGTAGTGGTTGTGGTGCTGGCTATCTAATTTTACAAGAAAGCAATAAACACTAAATATGTACTCCTGCGATACAGACGTCATATCAGATTAACGTCTGTGGTTGCAGTGATGGCTCCGCTTTTATAGCAGTCTAATAAGCATTACATTTGTATTCCTATGATTCAGCAAGCTACATTGAAGTTGAAGCATTGCTCGACCCCTACATTAACGAAAGTTACGTATGATATTCACATGATTGCACCATAAAGTGAACTTAGTTTGTATAATACTGACGTATGTGCTCTAACGTGAGGGCTGACGTTACGTCGCACCATAAGTTACCATTTAAACACCAGTATTGTCGACGTGCCTGGTAAGCCCACGATGTGCACACAGCTTCTACACTTACAAAAGCACGTCGATCCACCTCGTAACGCTTGGCTCAAAGCCATAAAATACAGCATAAAGGTACTCGATGACTGCTTCGCACGAAACCGATTCCCACAACGCGTGAGATCTGCCGAATATTTTTCCTTAGCCTTCGTCCAGTTTTTGCGCTGTTTTCCACGCAGTACTCCTTTTAATCGTGATCTCTCGTAAATGTTTCTTGTGGCACATGTCAGTGATAAATGGCATCTATATAAAACGAATAATTATAATTGATTACAAATTAATTATATTTATTGCTGCTAATAATTAACGACATTCTATTATTTCCCGCCATCGTACTATAACTGCATAGATTGGTATACTAGCTACCTATCTTAATTATGTCCTACACTGACAGCTTTCACCCCTACATTTAAAATGTTGAATTCATCGTCACCATTAATTAGTAATGCACTTCATGCCAAGGTGCGAATGTAGATCAACATATAATAAGTCATTCTTAATGTGAATTCTGGGTTAACCTAATTTTAAAAATTCGCGCAGCTTGCACTGAGTCGGGCAAAGCTGGGCTAGAGGGGAGCTGGTCGACACTTGGCTGGTCCTGGCCGATGCACGAAGTGTTCACGGGATCACATTGTAAATCACGAGTATATAGACTAGGTGTTGATAGGGTTCCATTGGGTATCGCTTGGTAATGACAACACCAAGTAGGTCACAACACCAGTAAATCACAACATCAAATTAATCACAAGTACCAATCACAAGTAAATCACAACACCAAATGAATCTGCTTAGGCAGGGTAATTAGAATAATTAGCTTGATAGCACTGTAACGGAAAAACAGCGCGAGAAGACAGGGACGGAAGGGGCACACACAAAACGCTCGTGTGTGTACCCCTTCCCTCCCTATATTCATGTGCTGTTTTTTCGTTACAATGCTACCAAACCAACGAGCCCACCGACATGCAATAGCTTAATAGGTCTTCGTAGCACATTTGAGACTTGGTCCCGATTAGCTTGCATCCCAAGTCAGACTAGCCTTAATTATAACTTAATTAGCTTAACTAGCCTAACTCGCACATTCGAGGCTCGGCCTCGACTAGCTTGCATTCGAAGTCAATCTAAGCCTAATGAACTGTTTAGCATAATTAACGCTAATTAACTCACTATTACTTAGTCTTAATTAGCATTTGCTCGGCACATCTTGCTGAGCGCAGCACGACTATGCAACAAGAATCTCAACTCGGCTTAATAATCGCTAATTAGCCTTTGAGTTAATTATGCCTAGCTAATTAGGCTTTGCCCTGCTGAGCTAGGCTTAATTAGGATTGGCTATGATTAACTTGGCTTAACTAGGCACAGTTGTGCTCAACACGCCGACATGATGATCATTGTCTACATCGCGAGTCGGACAAAGGATGGACATAACAGCTCTGCTGTAAAAATAAATATTGTAATCGTGCTGCAGAGCCCGTAATTGCCAATTAGCAAAACACTTTAAATGTATTCAGCCTCTCCCTGTATACTTTGATTTGATGCATTACAATGATATCGTCCTATTAATTTATTGACCGTCTACCCAAAATTGATAACTGCCTACAACGATCACTAATAAACTATAAAATATGTTTCTCTTGCATAAAATTTCATTTGTCACCTTTAATCATTCGGTTCCATGGATTTTCCCCCAATATCATCTCTGACTACTAACCATCGATCACTACCACTAAAGGTAATTCCATGTTATTATCTATCTCTGATCTTAATTTCCTACATTGAATGCCGTATACATTTCATGTACGTATGCTTCTATACTGAAAGCCTTCTATTATGAGCCTAAAATTTGTGATTTCCTCGTTACTAGTGATGACATATCGTCAGGGTGCAAATGTGCATAATGTTGATGAGTAAACCTGTCAGTGTGAATACTTTCGGGTACGTCATTGCCAATTTGGTTAATTATCAATAATAATTAAGCTAAAAGACCTCTAATCACGAATTAGCAACCTGAGATTCTTACATCTAATTAGGCTAAAATACCCTAATCACTAACTAGCAACTTAAGATTCTTATATCTTTCATCGTCTTCGTCTCCACTCCATGTGATGTATTACAACGCGATCCTCCGATTAATTTATTCTTATTTACCCCTTTCCTAATTAACACTAAGTGTAAGTATTAATAATTCCAGAGTACGATTACCATATCTTTCATACCTTTTATTAGTAATTAGCTATAAGAGTAGCTAATGCTAGTTACATGCGACAGCCATCTAGCATCAATGGTGTACGGTGCAATACTACCTATAAATATGATATATGTCCTTCCGTACTGACCGCTTTCACCAATAAGTTTTAAATAAATTGTTAAATTCATTAGTACCTTTCATTACACATACTCAATAGAGGAAGATTCGTATGCGTATCAATGTCTCTTGTTAATTCTTACTTGCTTTGAATTACGAGGAACTATTCTCCTTTTTGATCATCTGCTCTAATTAACCTACGATTTCTCATTGCTAATTATCAACTGAAGAACTCCACAGTACTCATACAATCCATATCTTGAGCAGCTTCAAGAAAAACAAACTTGTATAAAAACACTGACATTTTCACGTGTTTTGGGGCCACCGAAAACACTATGAAGCGCATGCACCCCTATAAGATGGTTTTGCTGCAATGCACCATTTTACAAAAGTTCCCGTCGAACCTCAGAAACTTCGCCAACATCAGCGAAACTTCACAGGTGCGAAGACTGAATCATCGGGATTGAATCACTTCAGTGATTTAAGCAAGTGAGGGCGCATTGTTTTTATATAAATTTTTAAGTTCTCTCCTATGGAGTTTCACATTGCACATAAAAGTGGTTCTCGAACCCAGGAAGTTTATGGGAATAAAGCAAAACTTCTCGCACTGTGAGATGATGACTCCCAGATTATACGGACGAAGTGATTTAAGCGTATATTGAGGCGTTGCACTACAATAAATGTTTACAGGTCGTTTCCCATTCAGTGACGCTGCCACTCAGCAGCCAACGCAACAGATGGCGCTAGTTGTCGATGTCCCGAATTCCTGGACATGTTCACGGAAAAAAAATGAAAAAGACGCACACATTCTTTTTGTGTGTCTCATTATTTCTTTTAGGTTTTATTAATCTATTTAAGCAACAAATTACACAATCTACACATGTCGTGTCAAATAATTATCGCAGTGTCACGTGCTACTGTTGGCGACGTCAGAGCACAGTCGTCTACGTAGAGGAGCGAGGTCACAGCACTACCATCTACGTAGGGCCATTTTCTCATGTACGTCATCCCCTCATTCTCTAAAGCGCGCGCCCGCGAGAGGAAGGGCAAGCAGCGTTCAGCTTGAAATTTGACCCATTTCCGCGGCGCGTAGCGTTGCAAATTTTGGCAGACGTGATCGTGAACGCCCAGTGCATGCATTGCGCTCGTTAGCTCAAAATTGTCAAACCTGGTGAGGGGCCCTTTAAAGCATTGCCGTCCACCTCGAATCTATCAAGTGGCCGTCGCGCGCTCTGTCGCTCGTTATCTCCGAACTGATTCTTTTATTGGCTTTAGGTTCACGTCCTTAAGTTTCGACAGCAAGGTATTCGTGTCGATTCGGCACCGTTTTCGAGAGCCATACTCAAATAATCAATGACGTAGGCTTAGCGATTGACAATCTCGGAATCTCGGAGCTCATACATTATGTGTTTGTGAGTTGTTTTTATCCTCCATAGCTGGCGCAACTTCACGTGGCGGCAGCTACGGCATGGCACACGCTATCCGGTAACGTGCTACGCCTTCGCTTTACCGAAATACCGGACAGACTATAATCCTCTATTAAAACAGAACCTTCCCGCTCTCTTAGGGAGAGATGTGAACGCAGGTGCGATGTTAGTGAGCGAAACGCTACACCTACACTGTTAGTCAAATACTCGCTGGAATCCACGCCTGCAGGCACGAAATCCGTTCAAATTACGGCCGCTGCTAGTCAATTCATTATTCGACTCCGTAGGCGGCTCCCAGAGAAAGCAACACAATAGCCTTGACGCGGCTTTTGCTGAATTTTAGTTTATATTTTTCCTGGCTAGGTACGGCGTGCAGCGCGTGGCGTCATGTCAATAGGCGACCCTAAAGCGGTTGCGAAAAAAAGAGAAATTTCGGCATTCCAACAGCGTTTCACGGAATAATTTCTGTAATAATTGTCTCTAGGGATAATTAGAAAATGGACATCAACGTAAACACGCACATATGACAACACATACAAATCGCACGCGACACAGGAATCGAACTCATGACCACAAGCACCGAAAGCAGACACTAACCACTACGCCACAGAGCCACCGCACGCTTCGTTGACTTTTCACTGCCTTATATATTTACAAAGTGGTTTGCGACGAGGGGGCGGAGTTTCTACTTCTTTTTTTGCATCACGGGCGTGCGTTTGCGCGTGCATTAGGTTAGTAAATAGTAGGCGCGGCGCCATGAACTCACGAAGGCCACCGTTAGCACCTTCAGCTCCGACTTCCGTTCGTCGTTTGTCGTGTCGCAAGAGAAATGATAAACGTGTGTTGTTTGTGTGTTCATCATACATCGTGGATGTCTCGCTCGCCCAAATCTTTGCTGATACCGGCGTGACAATTCCCTTTAGGCAGCGAAACTCTCGTATGTGTATTCTACGAGCGTGCGCTGTTGGAGCAGTTTTGGTTATTTTTGCCGCGAGCTGCAAGTGTCTGCAGTGCGTTCTGAGCTGTTCGAGGACCATCATCTGTCGCGTGTTTTTGTTACATACGTCGATGTCAGAGTTCCAACGGCATTTAACGCGCACCTATACAAGCATGTGTATTTATTACGCGTGTAGGTGCTGTTGCGAGCTGCAGCCACGCAGGGTAAGCGGCACCTCTGAGCAGTTAGACGAATATTTGCGTGATGAGCACTTACGCGCGCTGAGGCACGACATACAGTGTTTCTGAATTATTCATAGTCAGTATTTAATTGCTTTCATACTGGGAGACTAGCTACCCTTTTACTAAATAACCGCTACTCTTCCGTTTCACGCCGCCGTTAAAATGTATGTCAAAGGCGTCCACCAAGGTTAAGCACGATGTGCATTAATTCGCGAGTGACATGTCTCCCTCAAAATAAAAAATATAATACTGTTGCACTTCTGTATTGCCAACGTCCGCGTGTAGTTGGCACTACTCCTGAAGAGATTGTGCAGTACCTATTAAAAAAAAAAAAGATGGCATTACTGTATGCCTCAGTGAAACAGCTGTTCTTCAAAAAATAAGGTTGTATTTTAATTGGTAGGATATTTTTGTCACGGCAGGACACAACTTGACTTTTTCGTGAGTCAGGATTACACATAGCACGAACATGAGTGCAGCAGATAAATAAAAACTGAAAAAAGTGGGTGCCATGTGCACTCCTACTACCTCGTGTGCGTGTAGTTGATGTCCAAATCTACTATACAAATTATGCGACCATTGATAAATGACCAACCCATCAATGCTCGATCACAGTTGTTCTGTTTCCGTTTATTGCGTGTTGCTTATTCGCACGATGTTTTGCAAGAATCATCGGTTCAACCCATCTGGTAGAACGCAAGCATTATCTGTGGCATACAGTGGTTCTCAAGGAGGGGGGTGGGGGGGTCAGCGAAGCCATTTCTGGGGGTCCGCGAAACGTATCTTCGAACAAAAAACAAAATACGCCTTTTTTGAAGAAACAATATGTCCAATGACAGCGGCCCCTTCTGTTTTTTTTTGTTTCACTGCATAACGGCTGTGCAGTGCGGCGGAGCTGATTATGCTTTCCATGAGATGGCTGTAAAGCTTTAATGCGATTTTCTACCACATGTGCTTTTCCAGGCTTGCATATTTTAAGAGAAAGCGTAGCGAGAAACAGCTGAAATGTGGCGGCAGATCGCACAACTTAGTGACAAGCTGTTGAGATTGAATTGGCGCGGCACTTTCGTTTGACCATTCTTTGCCACGGAGAAACACAAGGCACCTATTTCATGCTGCATGTTGTGCTAATTTACAAGCCCTCCCCCCCTACCTCTCAATGCAAGGGGTCCCTCCTCACTTCCACCAGTCCACAAGGGGTCCCCAAACATCCATGGCTGAGAACCACCACCTATATATCAGAGCCTGCATAATTTCTTTTACATGTACAAGAACTTTTTTGTTTGAATGTATTACACATTCTTAAACCTCAAATGATACAATAAATGCTGGTTGTAGTACTTTATTGGAATCAAAACAATAACATCCACAATGTCAATGTAAATTATAAATTTTCATCTACCACAGAACCTATGCTCATTATTGAACAGATGAAACAACATACACAATGCAACTTGAGCCCTAATTCACAGCAGTAAAATATTATGAAAGTATAGTTCAAAAATTCATCACAAAGCACGACACATGCACTTCGCAATGCCAGTATGCAAGTACAATCCAAAGAGATGGCATGCGCAGCAGTGGCGTAGCCAGGGGGGCACACCGAGTTCCCCTGCCCCCCCCCCCCCTCGAAATTTTCTTTTTTGCTATGGCATACAGAGCCCAAAATGACAATTGACCACACCTGCCTGCCCGGCTCCCACTTCAAATCAAGAAGATGACCCCCCCCCCTCCGAAAAAATTTTTACCTATGCCCCTGATGGACAGAAAACTTGGTGTCTGCTTACACATGAAGGCAACTCGATAAGTAATAAAGGCTTGCAACACTTGGGCATGTTGGTGTACCATTTTTCTTATATATTGCATCAGTTTGCCCTCAGACATGAAAACATGTTACACGTGATTGTGCAGTTCAATTTTTTTTAAAGACCTGTGGTGTCGGACCATAGATCCACCTGCCAAGGTATGTAAACACATTTGCCTTTATTCACATATTTTTAAGAAATACTGTAAATTTATAAAGTTAAGCTTGGGAACGTGGCATTATTTCACAACCCTATTCACCGTATAATTATGCATAAGTAGTAGACCAATGGTTACAATATTTACATGCCAGCTAGTGCGATCAAATGCGACCGGAAAATTGGTTCCTCATCACCTTCAATAGCTCAATTTATGGCTCCTATTACAAAAATAAATCATTTATCCTCAAAACTTACTGCAAGTTCTCCCAAATAAATTATTTAACATCCTAGGCTAGACGGGACAAAATATAGATATATAGTACTTATGAGGCATGCCACAGTGAAGAGCGTCGATTTTTTATTTACATTTCAATATAAAACTCTGCTTATGCCAAAGCAGCATCTAGACGTTTTGTCTTTCTCACAGCACTTCAGACTAAACCAGCGGTGCACATAGCACCTCCCTGTAAGCACTGCACCATCCTGCTTCTGACAACTATGAAATGCGTGCAGACTGAAAATTTTCTATGCTGCTTTCTGCTTGCTATTACCTTAAATGTCCCCTAGCCAACACAAACTAGACAAGCAGTTAATATAACTATCAAGTGGCTATGAGTGATAACTTAAATCACAAAGCGCACGCAGCCCATCCTATGTACTGTTCACCTCTGTTCAGCACATTTACTTATTTGTAAAGTCTAAAAAACTTGCAACAAGGTAGTTCAACCTTGTGATTTCAATACAGAAATCAGAGCATGGAGGCAGTGCATTACCTTTCAAATTGACTTTCTTAAGACAAGGTTTTGAACAAGCATGATAGCCAAAAATATCTGCTACTGTGAATTAAAACTAACACCTAAATTTCATAGCTCAGGGCTAAAGCCTCATTTCAAGCAGTCACAACCCTAGGTCGGCAAACTCACTCATGAGTCGACTCACTCAGACACATATCAAGACGCGAGCCTGAGTGAGTCCTGCTGAGTAAAGTTTTTGTGAGTCTGAGTTTGAGTGAGTTCGGCTGAGAAAATTATGGCAAGTCTGAGCCTGACTGAGTCCGATTCAGGAAAAATTTGGCGAATCTGAGTCCGGGTGAGCCCTTAGCAAAATATATTGCATGAGTCAGTTGGAGTGAGCTCCACATTTATTGCCGACCTATGGTCTTATATAGTCAACTTCAGCATTAATATCGCTCACGTTTATACTCATGTATACTCCCACCAACGTCAGCGTCAGCTTTATATTTATTGATCAGAGGCGTGATTTGCGGAGGTAGAGGGGGAGAAGATGCCCTGACCTGCCCCCCCCCCCCTCGCAAACTTTTTCGCAGGAGGTTACTGATAAAAATATCTCGCGTGAGTCATCTCTTTCAATAAAAAGGTCCTTTTGAATTGCAAACTCTGATAACTCGTGGTTGAAGTTACGAGATCAAGAGGTGCTAGCAGAACACTGATTATGTGGGATATTGGTGTTAAAGAGCACTGACACTGTGGTAGAAAAAGCTATTTTTAGGCTAGCGGACTCATGAGTCGACTCAGACTCAGATTGAGCCGTGAATCTGAGTGAGTCCAAGTGAATTGCATTTTGGTGAGTCTGGTCCGAGTGAGTCCGGTAAAGAAAAATTATAGCAAGTCTGAGTTCTAGTGAGTCCGGATGAGGAAAAGTTTGGCGAGTCTGAGTCCGAGTGAGTCCTAAGGGCAAGATATGTTTGGTGAGTGAGTCTGAGTGAGCTCCACGTTTTTTGCCGACCTATGGTGACAACAGGACTAACATTTGTGTCGCAAATTTGTGAACGGTTTTGCAACTACCGAACGCAAAAATAAAGTTAAACACCATAATAACAATGCGCTGGTGAGCTTCAATGTATATCGATGTACATGCCACTTCATTGTTAAGGTAATGCATCAACCGTTTGAAGCAAAACGGGAAGGCGAGCTAGTTGGCGGGTAATAGGCGAGGTTCAAGTTTAGGTATATATTTTCTGCTGAAGCAATGAAGCTTTCAGTTGTGAGTAAGCGCTCGTGATGTGCACTTTCTTGTCCGTGTCTTCTTAGCACTGCCATTATATAAGTACTGACCATTTCGCCAGGTTCACTATGAACAATCACAATAAAGTCAATATCATGCTACAGATGTCTATTATTGAGGCACTCCACTGTAAATTTAATATAGTGTTATAGGTGTGACAGAGTGCAGGCACAGATTGTGCATACTGAATCGGATGACTGAGATAAGAGCTACCATGAAATCGGACTCAAAATAGTGCCTTGCCCACTTCTTTTATTTTCGAGTTTGACCAGCAAGGACGGTTATCAACACTCGACGCTGGCCGCGAAGCAGTTTTCGAGAAGCTTCACGATTTTAGTAGATCGTTTTGTTAAGATTGCGCGCCGCACGCGAATGTTCCATCTTTGTCGAGAGATAACGCCGCCACCAGCGATATTGCTGGAAAGTTCCATAGCGCCTGTATAAAGCCGACGCGCTTGACCGCTTGTTAGTTGGTCGTAGTTATAGTTATAGTTCTAGTTATAGTTCTCATTTTCCGGCCACAAGTTCGGCCAAATAAACAGTTTCATCCTGCAAACGCCGAGTGCTGTCTTCGTCGACGTCACGACCACGTGACATCTGGTGGAGGTGCTGCTCGTCCATGCTCCGGACGCCCCCGTCAAGCCGTGAACCAAGCCCGAGTCGCGAAGAAGACGTCGACGCCAAGGCCGAGCAGCGAGCAAGCCGCAGGCAACAAGGCCTACCGCCAGAGCACGGGCCTCTACCTGAAAAGACCCGGCAAACAAAGACCCTGACCTCCACCACAGCGACGATGACAGACGCTGTGGCGCCCGCACCGATCCTTCTCCCGACGCCCAAGGAGCCGCCAACCTTCCGCGGATCGCCGTTCGAAGACCCGGAAAGCTGGCTCGAAGCCTACGACCGAGTCGCCGTTTTTAATGCCTGGACAAGCGAAGACAAGCTACGGCATGTCTATTTCGCTTTGGTAGACGCCGCTCGGACCTGGTTCGAGAACCAAGACAGCTCAGCAGTTGATTCCCTCGGCTCTGACGACTTGCGCGAAACGATCCGAGCCATCGTGCGAGAGGAGCTGCGAAAGCTCGCACCTTTTGCACAGCCCGAAGTGACGTCGATTGCGGACGTTGTACGCGAGGAAATCCAACAGTCACTGGGTGTTCCTCAGCCGGCACCGCCGCAGCTGCAAGCAATGAGCTATGCTGCTGCAGCCCGACGCAACGCCCCCCACCTCCTCGCTCACGTCAAGACGCCGCGCCGCCCCAGCAGTTCCGCCGCCAGGCACCACCGCCGCCACAACCGACGTCATACCGCCCGCCAGCCGGTCAGCGATACACGCCGAGGAAGACCGACGTTTGGCGCTCCCCCGACTATCGTCCACTCTGCTACCACTGCGGAGAAGCCGGCCACACCTACCGCCGCTGCCATTATCGACAGATGGGAATGCGTGGGTTCGCCGTCGACGCGCCGCGTCCACAGCAGGGTGAACGACCACGTGACATCGCCGACTATCTGGCAGGAGCACAGTGGACCCCCCTAGGACCTTCCCACTCGCCGTCGCCAGGCCGCTACGCCTCTCCCCAACGCCAGCCATACACTGTCCCAACCCGGGGCCGGTCACCTAGCCCGCATCCGGAAAACTAAGGCCAGCAACCGATGGAGGTGCGGTTGCTGTACGACGAAATACCGAAGACCCTCCGACGCCGACACAGCCGCCCCGACGAAGGCTTCAGGACACGACGCGAAGCCCTGACGACGAAACCTCGCGGACCGAAGTAGACCTGACGACGCAACGTGGAAGCAGCGGAACAAACCGACGTGGCCGTGACCCGACGCCACGACCTAACTGCAACGCAAGACAACGAACTAGCGACCTCGACGTCCTTATCGACGGCACAGCGTCAGAGCCCTCGTCGACACCGGAGCCGACTATTCTGTCATCAGCGGACCTTTCGCCACGAAGCTGAAGAAAGTTAGGTCAGCCTGGGAAGGCCCCACTCCGTCAGAGCCCGTACAGAGTTTCGACGCGAGAACGCAATGCCGTGAAGAAACAGGTCGACGAAATGCTAGGCGACGACATCATCCAACCGTCGAAGAGTCCGTGGGCATCCCCGGTGGCGCTAGTGAAGAAGAAGGATGGGACTCTACGTTTTTGCGTCGATTATCGTCGCCTAAACAAAGTCACGAAGAAGGACGTGTATCCCATTCCCCGGATAGACGACACCCTGGATCGATTACACAACGCAAAGTACTTTTCGTCGATGGACCTCAAGACCGGTTACTGGCAAATAGAAGTCGACGAGAGAGACCGAGAAAAGACTGCTTTTATAACACCAGACGGCCTGTTCGAGTTCAAGGTCATGCCCTTTGGTCTTTGCTCGGCACCTGCGACTTTTCAACGGGTTATGGATACAGTACTGGCCGGCTTGAAGTGGCAGACGTGCCTCGTGTACTTGGACGACGTCGTTGTGTTTTCCTCAAACTTCGACGAACACCTTCGGCGCCTTGAAGTTGTACTTCAAGCAATCAAGACCTCCGGACTCATCTTGAAGCCTGAAAAGTGCCGCTTCGCGTACAAGGAGCTCTTGTTGTTGGATCACGTGATCAGCAAGGATGGTGTTCGCCCGGACCCGCGGAAAGCAGCTGCCATCGCTGCCTTCCCGTCGCCCACCGACAAGAAGGCTGTACGCCGTTTTCTCGGCTTGTGCGCCTATTACAGACGTTTCGTCAAGGAATTTTCACGGATCGCCGAGCCACTGACGCAACTCACGAAGGCCGACGTCGAATTCAGGTGGGAAACGTCGCAAGTTCAAGCATTTCAAGAATTGAAACGACGCCTGCAGACGCCTCCAATACTTGCGCATTTCGACGAATACGCCGATACGGAAATCCACACCGACGCAAGCAGCGCAGGACTCGGCGCCGTCCTTGTGCAGAAAACCGAGGAATTCGAAAGGGTCATCAGTTATGCTAGCCGGTCGCTATCAAAGGCAGAAATCAACTACTCCACAACAGAAAAGGAGTGCCTGGCCAACATCTGGGCTACATCGAAGTTTCGCCCCTACCTCTACGGCCGGCCCTTCAAAGTTGTGAGCGACCACCACGCCTTGTGTTGGCTAGCTAACTTGAAGGACCCTTCAGGTCGCCTCGCACGGTGGAGCCTACAACTTCAAGAATTTGACATAACCGTCGTTTACAAGTCCGGAAGAAAACACTCCGACGCTGACTGCCTGTCCCGCGCCCCCGTCGACCAACCGCCGCAGGACGTCATGGAGGATGACTGCTTCTTGGGAACCATAAGTGCCGAAGACTTCGCCGAACGACAGCGAGCGGACCCAGAACTCAGGGGCGTTGTGGAATACCTCGAAGGCAGGACCACCGTTGTTCCCAAGGTATTCACGCGAGGACTGACGTCGTTTTTCTTGCGCAACGGTGTTCTCCTTAAGAAGAACTTCTGCCCGCTTCGAGTCGATTCCTTTCCCGTAGTGCCCTCGACATTGCGACCAGAGGTCCTCCAGGCTCTGCATGAGGACCCGACGTCTGGACACCTGGGTGTTTCTCGCACGCTCGCAAGAATACAGGAAAAGTACTACAGGCCGCGCCTTGTCGCCGACGTAACTAGGCCAGGCGGACTTCTGCAGCCTATCGAGCCACCTCGACGGCCGTTCCAGCAAATTGGGATGGACACACTGGGGCCGTTCCCGACGTCCAATACCGAAAACAAATGGGTCGTCGTAGCTACCGACTACCTCACCCGCTACGCCGAGACAAGGGCCCTACCCAGAGGCAGTGCCGCCGAGGTAGCGAAGTTTTTCGTTGAGAACAGTGTACTGCGTCATGGCGCCCCAGAGGTCCTCATCACCGACAGAGGTACGGCGTTTACTGCTGACCTAACTCAGGCAATACTGAGATACAGCCAAACAAGCCACCGCCGGACCACAGCGTACCGCCCGCAAACCAATGGCCTCACCGAGCGGCTAAACAAGACCATCGCCGACATGCTGGCCATGTATGTCGACGTCGAACACAAGACGTGGGATGCCATCCTTCCGTATGTGACCTTCGCATACAACACGGCCATGCAAGAAACGACGCAAATGACGCCGTACAAGCTGGTCTACGGAAGGAGCCCGGCAACGACGCTCGACGCAATGCTACCAACCGCCACCGACGAAGACGATCTCGACGGTGCCGCCTATTTGCAACGCGCCGAAGAAGCTCGACAGCTCGCCCGCCTGCGTATCAAGAACCAGCAGAGGGTCGACAGCCGTCACTATAATATTCGACGACGCCACATGGAGTACCAACCCGGTGACCGTGTGTGGGTCTGGACGCCGATACGCCGACGTGGGCTCAGTGAAAAACTTCTTCGGCGATACTTCGGGCCATACAAGGTGCTTCGACGTCACGGCGCTCTTGACTACGAGGTCGTCCCGGACGGCATTACGAACTCCCAGCGACGCCGCGCACGACCTGAAGTCGTCCATGTCGTGCGCCTTAAGCCATTTTTTGCGCGTTAGGGAACCTGGGGACTCTACTTTTTCCTTTGTCATTGTAAGTTATTTGTGTATGCACTTGTTTTTTTTCCCTTTCCATGTTCTGTTGCAAGCATCGGGACGATGCTTTTTCAGAGGGGGGCAATGCCACGCCCGCTTCTTTTATTTTCGAGTTTGACCAGCAAGGACGGTTACCAACACTCGACGCTGGCCGCGAAGCAGTGTTCGAGAAGCTTCACGATTTTAGTAGATCGTTTTGTTAAGATTGCGCGCCGCACGCGAATGTTCCAGCTTTGTCGAGAGATAACGCCGCCACCAGCGATATTGCTGGAAAGTTCCATAGCGCCTGTATAAAGCCGACGCGCTTGACCGCTTGTCAGTTGATCGACGGACGACGCCCTGTTCGCCGCTATCATTGTACAGCGTGTGTTGCTGTAGTTAGTTCTTGTTCTCATTTTCCGGCCACAAGTTCGGCCAAATAAACAGTTTCATCCTGCAAACGCCGACTGCTGTCTTCGTCCACGTCACGACCACGTGACAATAGTGATACTCTCAATGTTTCCAATGTATGAATGACTTGCTTCATTACACACAGGTATGCATTGCACCATTTAGAAATGGATTCTATTTGATACACTCTCCTAACGATATTGCGGCTACCAGTCCAGGTTCTGTGAAGCATCCAGATGAGCTTCAAGAGTTCTTATCAAGCTGCTGGTATCCACAGCTGCATAGCGTTGCATGTGCCATCTTGAGCACCATCTGCAAAGAAAAAAAATTTACAGATTTTTTGCAGTGACTCACTATTTCATGCTGCACTAAACAGCTGTAAAACACACCAATACCTAATTCAGATAACCGGGATAAATTCAGTTAGACGTCCATGCATGAAACAATGTTTTAACTCTGAATTTATTATCCTAATGCACTCGAACACCAGGAACTAATTCAGTACATATTACAAAACTGGCAGTGTAGATAAAGCGTTTTTTTTTATCTCAGGGAAAACAAATTCCAGAGCTGTTTCATTGCTGCTCCCGTTTGATGTTAGCATTGAAAGTGCTGCTGTGATTCTTACGCAAAAGTGAGCTTAGAGACAGACTTTACGAGGCATCATACTCTTCTTTCCTGTTTCGCTTTTCTTCCGTAAAGTTTCTTCTGTATTATCTTTTATTCCTCGTACCCTCTTCCTTCGCACAGCATGGCCAGCCAGTTCAAGAATTGGCTAACCTGCCCGTCCTCCCATCTATTTCTTTCTTTCCTTCGTTCATTTTAAGTCTTGCAGCATTTACAAATATACACATGAAGTTCAGTAGTGTAGTGTTGACAACTGCACAAACATTCATAACCTACAGCCAACCACAAATTGCGCTGCCTGTGCGAGACCAGAAAGGAAATACTTGCGGTTTCAAGTTCACTCCACACCTACCATTTCGTCAAAAACACAGCATTTGAGTTTCTGATAAATTAAGTTGTTTGCCGTGTATCATGCTAATGAAAGAGCTCAAAACAAAGCATGATACAGCACGGAGTAGGTGCACAACAGCACATCCTTTGAGAATTTGCGATAGAGTCATCTGGTGATCTGCGTGCCATTGTCTACTGTTTCTGGTGCTGCACTAAACACAATATTTACATTCATCAAGAAGCATGAACGTAGGGAGCTTACATATGACTTACAGAAGTAAACCATAAGAAATGACGAAAGGTGTCCTGTTCTTGCTGAACATTAGTTTTTTTGTAACTGTGATAATGTTTATAGGCTGCTTAGCCTTGCTTTAAAGCTTCATAATAGTCTTATGAGAGTCACATTTTTTAATGATTGTCCCTCTGCCATCAGTATTGCATTGAGCTGACTTACACTGATGTGACTGAATAAGCCTGGCACAGCTCACACATATTCAAGTGGATGGGAATATTCACATGAAATCCAGGAAAGTTCATGATGTCACTAATTATGTCACAAAATTGTCACTAATTAAGTGACAATATCGTAAAATGCATGTGCTTCGCCATAAACGCCGTCACTTAGCAGACAACTTTCACATAATATGACCATAATCATATCTCTGCAGCATAATTTATTCGCTCTAGTCTAACCTAATGACGTAATTGCCCTATGGTATGCTGTTTCTTTTTTTGTCTTAGAGACGAACAAAGTGCGCAATGCAAAATTGTTATCGAAAAGTATTCCCACTTACTAGTATTAGGGAGTTTTGGAATATCGTACGCCAGGCCCGTAGCCACAGGGGAAGGGGGGGTGCGAAATTCTGATGGAGGGGGGTGTTTTACCGAAAATGAATTATGAAAATAGGCGTTTTTCTAAAAAATTGAAGGGCGCAACGAAGGCCTCCGGAAGTTTCGTTTATCTGTTTTTCTTTAACGTGAACTGACATCGCAGAGTACACAGGCGTCTAGCGTTTCGCCTCCACCGAAATGCTACCGCCGCGGCTGAGATCGAAGCCGCGACTTTCGGGTCGGCAGCCGAGCACCGCAACCATCGTACAACTGAGGCTGACAACTACAACTGAATCAAATGAAAACAAAAGCTAGCCTTAATGCACACATGACGGAGTGATAACCGCGGCCTCTCGCTTGTTCATATTTTCTGAAAGCACGCTGCCGCATTCACGCTTTATGGCAAGCAAAGAAATTATATAGCACAAATTGTCTTCATTGAGGCGTACGCGCTCTTCGATAGACTGGCCGTGCGAAGCGTGTGCCTTCACAAAAGCTTTTAAACGCGCATCAGGCATCACACGTATGTGCGCGTAATGCTTTTCCATTCTGCTTTTTATGGTACTTTCCACGCGACACACTGTGCAGCACTACACACGTGAGCGACGTGAAACTGAGAACACAGAAGCACCACTTACCGTTCGCATTTCCGACTGTGCCTAACCAGGTGCTGGCCGAACACGCATACACGAAGGTGCAAGCTCGCTTATGTCTCCAGACCATCATGAAACCAACACGAACACGCTCACAGTACGGGATGTTGCACTGCCGTCGCTAAATGCCGTTCACATCCAGCGTTGAGATCACAGTCGCGCACACAAAGGACACGCGCACGCACAGCCGACACAGCTGAGCAATTCGGAAACTTCGATGACCGGGCAACGGAAAAAAATGGCGAAGGCAGCGACGGGCGACGGCCAGACTTCGACTGTAGCACGCACGCTTCTCCTCTCCTGGTGTATGTGTGTGTGTGTGTGTGTGTGTGTTTATTTTGTCCTTCCTCGCTCGCGCATGCGTCGTAAGGTTGCGTTATCGTGTTTCTGTCTTGGCGGCTCGTGTAACAGCCCTCCCGTTTAGCGGCCGCTTGGAGGAAGTCGCGTTTATATATATCTGTTTTTTTTGACGCGATAGCGTCAGAGAGCTCGTTGCGCAGAAATCCCGGTGTCGGCGGCGTCGGCGTCATTGGTTCTGAACGAAAGAGCAGCGTTGGAACTTTGTCGTGAGCGAAAATTCGAGGTAGATGCAAAGAGAGAGAGGGGGGGACTTTGGCTTCCATGCGGCACTGTGTATACGTCTCCACCGAGAAGCGAAGGCAAGCTAGCGACTGAGAAGTTGATAGTGTGTGTGTGTGTGTGTGTGTGTGTGTGTGTGTGTGTGTGTGTGTGTGTGTGTGTGTGTGTGTGTGTGCGCGCGCATGCGTGTGTACGAATATCGCTGTCTCGTTTTAAAGGCGAAACGTAAGAGTGCCCCCCCCCCCTTTTTTTCTTTTTTTTCTCGGGCTTTCTGTCCACAGCATTTTATTGCGTACGCTGCAGCGTACCTCCTCTAGTCAGTTTATAACTAGGACGTGACTCAGAGTGCGCGTACGTGTGAGTATAATCGCGTACATTTATGATCGCAGATTCTTTGTGCATGTCTGTGGTTTTCGTCGCGATAAGTTGACGAGGAATGTATCGCCGTCACTTCATCGACTGAGCCACTGCCAAAGATACTAGACTGCACGAACTTTTCTTTACAGCTCCATATATTTGGAGAGCTGCAAGACTAAAACAAGCTCTGAAACAAGCTCTTATATGGCAAGAGAGTAAAAGAACCTTTCACTCTCTCGTGAGATGCGGGAGTGAAACAGGCACTTTACTCTCTTTCGCCAGGAGGAGTGAAAGGCCTTTTCACTCCTCCTGGCAAAAGAGATTAAAGCGCCTCCCTGAGAGAGAGTATAATGAGATCTGCGGGAGTAACACAGCTCTCTAACTCTCATTGCAGGAGTTTCAGTTTTTAGAGTATAGTTCTCATTAATAATGTGTCAAAGAAACATATGGTAGCACAACATTTCATTGCATAACAAGAACGAGAAAAAATACACTGAAAAGGCAGAGTTTACAATTACATAATGAAAAAGGAAATCAATAAGCTTACAAAAAAGTAAATAATAGGTAGAATTTACACAGAAACAATATAAGCTTTTAATGATCGTTTGTATGACTGTTTAGCTGAAGATTTTACATGGGCTGGAAGATTATTCCATTGTTTCCCACTTGCAAAACCAGCAGTTAGTTTTCCGTAGGTTCTTCTTGACGTAGGAAGTAAAGTATTATTTCGTAAGGACAACTCAGCATTATCTGAATTAGCAAGACTGTTTCGACAAACGACATAAAGTAATTGTGGGTTAAGCATGCGATAAATGACGATGGCGTGATGGTAGGAGGAGAGCTTATTTATTGTAAGGTGAAAATGAAAGTAACATGAGCGTTATAAGGAGCCGAAGTGATGATACGAACAGCGTTATTTTGGATGTGTTGCAAAAGGGCTTTACGAAGGCACTATTGGCTGTTGCGCAATTAAACACCCCATATCACCATCATCATTTACACCATATACAGTTTTTTAGACAATACAGAAGTGTTATAAAAATGCTATACAGTAAGGCTCCTGTCGTTTTCCAACACGAACTGCTGCAGCTAAAATAACGTCAACGCGACTAACTCGCAAAACCTCCTTCATTAGCATTTTAATTATTGATTTGAGGACAGTGGTCTATCTTAGAAAGATGTAGTGTATGGAAATTTATGGCATACGCATTTTTTCGAGATCCCGAAAGTCCCACGGACTTCGAGATATTCATAAACGAATTTCAACGGCGATATCGAAACTGATCGCTCTCGGCGCGCAGGAAAAGTGGCATCTCTGTTACGTCAGGCTGGAACTACCCGTAACGAGGAAGAGACGAAATTTGAATCCTAAGATCAGAGAACCAGCAAATGTGGTTGCCCAGAAACTCTAAAGTGGGGTCCAGAAAACAAATTGTCATCAATTTGAAATTCGTGGGGTTGTACTAAAGGATGACATATCGCTTCGAACAGATTTAGAACAAAGCCAGTACAATGTTGAAATGAGCTATTATGACAGTTAACAACAGCCGTGTAATCGCCAACGATTATGAAGGTTTTCTTGACCTTAGAGCCTATCAACTTGTTAGCAATCAGCCTATCGAAGCGTGCCATGAAAATATCACTTAGTACCGGGGCAATGCAAGGACCCATGCAGATACCCTGCTTTTGGATGTAAGTGTTCCCATTCCAATTGGCAATTGCAGGCCTCAGGTCAGTGGCGTAGCCGGAGGGTGGCACACCAGCACCGGGCCCGTACACCCCCTCCCCAATTTTTTTTTGCCATGGCATACAAAGCCCAGAATGACATTCGACCACATCTTCCTGCCGCCCCCCACTTCAGATCACGAAGGTGCCCCCCTCCCCGGTATGAATTTATGCCTACACCCCTGCGTCAGGTACACAGTCAATAAATCTGAAACCCTGCACTGGCATTCCACATGCATTCTGTAATACCGTTGTGCCACGTTCAAGAATGCACTGTTCGACTGAATCCAAAAGCATATCATGGGGTAACGAGTAATATAGATCCTTTACGTCAACTAAAAACGCTTGGAAGGCTACGCTGGCATGCGAGGTGAAAAACTTAACAATCTGCTCAAATTCTTAGTGTGAAGCGGACAGTTCAGCTTCCACACATTCAACTTCTGCTGCAGACCAAGAGCAACACATTTATGCTATGATCACTGTCCTGAATGGTATGCCTTCTTTGTGCGTTCTTGCGCTGAAAAAAATGCAAGGCCCAGATTGTCATTTTTCGCAATTTGGTTAGCCACGTGGGGCAGTTGGATACGGGTGCATAAGTTTTTTTGCAACGGTCGCAACAGAAGAAAGTTACACTTTTTCTGCTTAAAGGGGCCACGAGACACAAGTTAATCATGTCGTTTTCAACGCTTGTTCTGATACTGTGGAATGCGCCGACATCGTTGTGAAAGTGTCATCGCCGAAAACGAAGCTGTTCTAATTTTATTTTACCGGATAAACTACATTGATTCGGAGTAGAGCGACACACATTGTCTAATTTTTTTATGGGAAGTGAAGTTTCGTCATGTGGCAGTGACGACAAAGGCCGTGCGTTTTGATTGGCTTCACGCGACAAGTACCATGTAATATTCATATGGTGGTAGCTAGGCCATATTACTAAGCCCTAAAAAGTATGAGACCCCTTGTTATGCTTTCTCGGAAACAAATTATTTCTGTTCGTAACTGATGTATTTTCAAATGAATGGACACGACGCTAGGTGGACTGTGGAACTGGTGAGAATTAGGGAGCCTCGATGGCAGCGTTCCTTAGCTCCTTCGTATCAGGAACGCTAGCATTGATGCGCCCTAGTGGGAATGGTAATCAAACGATACTCTTCCGCGTTTTGCCTTTTGCGGCATCGGACGACATGGGCCACACCAGCACCTGTGGAACAAGCAACGCTCAGTTCGGCACAATGCTGCCAACGAAAAAAGAAAAAAATCGGCAGATCCCACGCACCGTGGGAGTCGATGTTATGCGAAGCATGCGGCGGGTATGTGACTGTGGCATGCACGCATCTCCCCGAAGTGAATCATGACGAGTGGGCGAAGCTCTGGGTATCGTATGGGTGAATAATCGTACGTTACCAGAGCGTTGCCCCATATAATGTAAATTGAGCGACATAAAGTGACATAAAGAGTCGACGACAAAGGTAGGTCCTAAGGTCCATAATGTCTACGTTGAAGTCGCCGACCACTATAAAGAGACTGTGCTTGTAGGTGTTTTGCATTGTACTGTCACAATAATGATTGATCTTCGTTTATTGTAAACCTTTTTTACACGAAAGTGTTTTATGCCGGGGTCCACCAAGACTTTCATGACGTATTTCCGTCACGGAAGTATGTCAGCAAAATAAACGCCATCAGATGACAAAGAAAAAAATTCTAAGAAAAAGTTACGTTCACAGGAGTCGAACCCACGACCTCTCAGCCCGCAAGGATGGCTGACGGGCGTTTAGCCCACTGAGCAACCACCAAACGCATCACGGTTGCTACATGTACGCACCTTTTATCTTTCACACTCTCCTCCCGCAGTGCTCTTGGATGGATGGAAGCTATGAGCGTCCCATTTACAACAGGGCGTTGACATGGGTGTCACCAGGGTCGAAAAAAAATTTTTTTTTTGCCTCCGCAGTTACTTCCGGCAATGCGTCGTTGAAACGACCATCGCAATAGTAGCGTTTCCAACAGAAGTTTAATTTCGTCAAGCTTTAACACACCGCGAGGCGGCGGGTTTATCCCAAGCAACGAAAGCGAGACAGCCTCGCTCATAGCATCCATCCATATCGAGAAATAGCTCTCCGACGCTCGCCTGGACGTCTCACCGCGTTCCCCGCTCGCCCTGTGAGAATCGAAGGCCAGGCTAGAGAGAAGACACGACGCTCGTCGCGTTTCTCTTCGCGTTTTACGACGCTTTGAAGGAGTGCGTATCGAGTGTCAGTGTTTACTATGTGATTGTTGATGCCATCTTTGCGCGGGATTCACGATGTGTGGCGTCCACGTATATCTTGACAACTTCAGCTACCGCAATGCTTAAATCATGATCAACAGGGCTTGTTGCTGAGCTAGTTGGTTTATAACTTGAGGAAAAACTGTAATGACGCAAAGAAGACGGGGACGAAGCGAAGACACGAACAGACATGGCGCCCGTGTCTGTCTGTTCGTGTCTTCGCTTCGTCCCCGTCTTCTTTGCGTCATTACAGTTTTTCCTCAAGTTTTAAATCATGATCATGGGCGTTAGCTGTCGGTATGGAGATGTGCCACCAGGCGTCAACCTGGGTGCGTCCACATCAAGCGGTGCTATGTCAGCCAAACAACAATAGACATTGTACAAGCTATACACTCTTAATCAAATCCTGGCTAACACATGCCCTGTAGGCGGGACGCTTCAAAACTCAGGAAAACTCCCGGCTAT
This sequence comes from Rhipicephalus sanguineus, assembly GCF_013339695.2. Taxonomy (NCBI): domain Eukaryota; kingdom Metazoa; phylum Arthropoda; class Arachnida; order Ixodida; family Ixodidae; genus Rhipicephalus; species Rhipicephalus sanguineus. The sequence goes on from NC_051186.1 coordinate 134,156,879, forward strand.
AGTAGGCCTTGGAAAAGGAGTTAGCCGTGACAAGTGTATATAAAAAACGTGCACCCTTCACCGCCGCCTTATAGACGGCCTGCAGTATTAGTGGCGCGTCGGTATGGGCCGCGTAAGTAAGAATCCTGGCTACAGCTCAGCGTATGCTCCCGCGTGTTATAACTTGTCGGCGCAAGGGTCGGTGTATACGCATGCGCCGACAGCATCAGCCGCAAAGGCGAGCAATGCTGCGAGGAGGTATACGCATGGAGATAACTACGCACTGTCTCTTGCGTGCGTGAAAGGGAATACGGGCCGCTACGCTCTCCGTTGCGCTCCGCTTCTGCTGTTTTTGCGCAGAGAAAAGAAAGGAAGGACGTAAAAACGAGAGTTCGAAGATATTGCCACGCCAACTTCTTGTTTTGTTTTGATGTATTCGGGTTTGACCGGCAGGGACGGTTATCAACGCTCGACGCTGTCCGCGAAGTAGTGTTCTAGAAGCGTCGCGATTGTAGTAGATTGGTTTGTTAAGATTGCGCCCCGCACGCGAATGTTCCAGCTTTGTCTAGAGATTACGCCGCCACCAGCGATATTGCTGGAAAGTTCGATAGCGCCTGTATAAAAGCCGACGCGCGTGACCGCTTGTCAGTTGATCGACGGTCGACGCTCTGCTCGCCGCTATCAGTGCATACCGTGTGTATTGCTGTAAATCAACTTTCCGTTTCCCGGCCACAAGTTCGGCCAAATAAACAGTTTCCTCTTGAAAACGCCGACTGCTGTCTTCGTCGACGTCACGGCCACGTGACATCTGGTGGAGGTGCTGTTCCTTCATGATCCGGACGCCCCCGTCAAGCCGTGAGCCGAGCTCACACCGTCAAGAAGACACCGACCAGCGGGCCAGCCGCAGGCAGCAAGGTCTCCCACCGGAGTACGGGCCTCTACCCGACAAGACCAGGAAGACCCCGACCATGCCCACCACATCAGCGACGGCGACAGCACCCATGGTGCCTGCACCTGTGCTGCTACATCAGCCGAGGGAGCCACCTACCTTCCGTGGGTCACCGCTCGAAGACCCGGAAAGTTGGCTTGAAAGGTACGACCGCGTCGCCCTTTACAACAACTGGACTGATAACGACAAGCTACGGAACGTGTACTTCGCCTTGGAAGACACCGCTCGCACCTGGTTCGAGAACCAAGAGCGAACCCTGACAACGTGGGACATATTTCGCGCCAGGTTCCTCGCCACGTTCACGAGCGTCGTTCGCAAAGAGAGGGCTGAGGCTCTGCTCGAGACCCGCGTGCAGATGCCGAGCGAAAACGTGGCGCTCTTCGCGGAAGAAATGACCCGGCTGTTCCGCCACGCTGACCCCAATATGCCTGAAGAGAAGAAGGTTCGTTTCCTCATGCGAGGAGTAAAGGAACAGCTCTTCACTGGACTTATGAGGAATCCACCGAATACCGTCCAGGAATTCGTCTCAGAAGCCACGACCATTGAGAAGACGCTAGAAATGCGCACCCGCCAATATAATCGCCGATCAATCCAAGGCAGCCCCGCTGTTCATGCGCTCGGCTCCGACGACCTGCGCGAAACAATCCGAGCGATCGTACGAGAGGAACTGCGCAAGCTGTTGCCCTCACCCCAGCCTCAAGTGGACTCCATCGCAGACGTCGTTCGAGAAGAAATCCAGCAATCGCTGGGCACCCTTGAACCGCCACAGCCTCAGCCGCAAGCCTTGAGCTACGCTGCTGCAGCCCGACGCTACGCTCCCCCGCCGCGCCCGCGTCAAGACACCGCATCGACGCAGTTCCGTCGCCAGACACCGCCGCAATCATCGACGCCCTACCGCCCACCTGGCGGCCAGCACTACACCCCGAGGAAGACCGACGTTTGGCGCGCCCCTGACAACCGCCCGCTCTGCTACCACTGCGGGGAGGCCGGCCACACGTACCGCCGCTGCCAGTACCGACAGATGGGACTACGAGGATTCGCCATCAACGCGCCGCGACCGCAGCCAGGCGAACGGCCTCGCGACATCGACGACTACCTAACCGGAACGCAGTGGCGAGAACGACGTCCTTCACGCTCGCCGTCGCCCGGCCGCTACATGTCACCGCACCGCCGGCCGTACACTGGACCAAACCGGGGCCGGTCGCCTAGCCCGTATCCGGAAAACTAAGGGCGGCAACCGATGGAGGTGCGGTTGCTGTACGACGAACTACCGAAGATCCTCCGCCGACGACGACGACGTCGCGACGAAACCTTCAGAACACGACGCGAACCAGACAGACCCCTGACGACGAGATCTTGCGGACCGAAGAAGACCCGACGACGCAACATGGAAGCAGCGGAACAAACCGACGCAGCCGTGACCCGACGCCGAGACCCAACCGCAACGCAAGACGACGAACTAGCGACCTCGACGTTCTCATCGACGGCCACAACGTCACCGCTCTCGTCGATACTGGAGCCGACTATTGCGTCATCAGTGGGCCCTTCGCCACGAAATTGAAGAAAGTTAAGACCGCTTGGGAAGGCCCCGAAATCCGCACCGCTGGAGGCCATCTGATAACGCCGATTGGTGTCTGCACGGCGAGAGTCACCATCAATGACCGGACTTATCCTGCGAGCTTTGTAATCCTACAAAACTGCTCCAGGGATGCAATACTTGGAATGGACTTCCTAAGGGAACACGGCGCCGTCATCGACCTGAGGTCCGAGTCGATAACACTAACCTCAGATAAAGCGCTACCGCCCCGCGCGACGCCAGGGAACCATGCATTGAATGTGATAGAAGAGCATGTGACCATTCTGCCGCGTTCCAGCGTCATTATTTCCGTCGGCACCGAAAAAGCTGAAGACATCGAAGGTGTCATCGAGAGCGATCAGCGTTTGCTGCTAGACCGTGACATTTGCGTCGCAAGGGGCATTGCTCGGTTGCATGAAGGAAAAGGAAGCGTGATGCTGACGAACTTCAGCCAGGAATACAGACACCTGAGCAGGGGCACGACGATTGCATACATCGAAGAAATCTTGGCCGTCAGCGATGCGTTTGCCTTTTCAGATTCTGACGAAGCTACGACGAGGATCCCTGAGCCACCCTTCGACGTAAACCCAAGTCTTCCCGCTCGCCAACAGCAACAGCTTCGACGCCTTCTGCAGGAATACAGGGACTGTTTCTCGTCGTCATCGCGGGTCCGACAAACGCCCCTTGCTAAGCACCGCATCATAACAGAAGAAAATGCTCGACCACTCCGTCAGAGTCCCTACCGGGTTTCGACGAGGGAACGGGAGGCCGTTAAGAAACAAGTCGATGAAATGCTACGCGACGACATCATCCAGCCGTCCAACAGCCCGTGGGCGTCTCCCGTGGTGTTAGTGAAGAAGAAGGATGGGACCCTACGTTTCTGCGTCGATTATCGTCGCCTGAACAAAATCACAAAGAAGGACGTGTACCCTCTCCCACGGATAGACGACACCCTGGATCGACTCCACAACGCGAATTACTTTTCGTCGATGGACCTCAAGACCGGCTACTGGCAAATTGAAGTCGACGAGAGAGACCGAGAAAAGACCGCCTTTATAACACCGGACGGCCTGTTCGAGTTCAAGGTCATGCCTTTCGGTCTTTGCTCGGCACCTGCGACTTTCCAACGAGTCATGGATACTGTATTAGCTAGCCTGTAGTGGCAGACTTGCCTTGTTTACTTGGACGACGTCGTTGTGTATTCCTCGAACTTCGACGAACACCTCCAGCGACTTCAATCCGTACTTCAAGCAATCAAGAACTCCGGGCTCACCCTGAAGCCAGAAAAGTGCCGCTTCGCGTACGAGCAGCTCTTGTTTTTGGGTCACGTGATCAGCAAGACTGGAGTGCTCCCAGACCCGCAGAAAACAGCTGCCATCGCCGCTTTCCCGCCACCCACCGACAAGAAGGCCGTGCGCCGATTTCTCGGCTTGTGCGCCTATTACAGACGCCTTGTCAAAGACTTTTCACGGATCGCCGAGCCACTAACGCAGCTCACGAAGACCGACGTCGAATTCAGGTGGCAAACAGCGCAAGTCGAAGCATTTCATGAACTGAAACGACGCCTGCAGACACCTCCGATACTTGCGCATTTCGACGAATACGTCGATACGGAGATTCACACCGATGCAAGCAGCATAGGACTCGGCGCCGTCCTTGTGCTGCGGACGGGCGGACTGGAAAGGGTTATCAGTTATGCTAGCCGGTCGCTGTCTAAAGCAGAGGTCAACTATTCCACAACAGAAAAGGAGTGCCTCGCCATCATCAGGGCTACGTCAAGGTTTCGCCCCTACCTCTACGGCAGGCCCTTCAAAGTTGCGAGCGACCATCACGCCTTGTGTTGGCTAGCTAGCTTGAAGGACCCTTCAGGTCGCCTCGCACGGTGGAGCCTAAGACTTCAAGAATTTGACATTACTGTCGTGTACAAGTCCGGAAGGAAACCCTCCGACGCCGACTGCTTGTCTCGTGCCCGAGACAAGCAACGCCCGACGACCAGGATGATGACAGCTTCTTGGGAGCCATAAGTACCGAAGACTTCGCCGAACGACAGCGAGCCGACCCGGAATTGAAGGGTCTAGTGGAATACCTCGAGGGCAGGACCGTCGTTGTCCCAATAGTATTCAGGCGAGGATTGGCATCATTTTCCTTGAAAAACAACGTCCTCGTAAAGAAGAACTTCACTCCGGCCCGAGCCAGCTACCTTATCGTTGTACCTTCGGGACTGCGACCAGAAATTTTGCATGCCCTGCACGACGACCCAACGGCTGGACACCTCGGACTTTCCCGAACGCTCGCACGAGTACAAGAAAAGTACTACTGGCCGCGCCTTGCCGCCGACGTCACTCGCTACGTAAGGACGTGCCGAGACTGTCAGCGACGGATGACACCACCCACAAGACCAGCAGGCTTCCTTCAGCCGATCGAGCCTCCTCGGCGAACATTCCAGCAGATCGGGATGGACCTCCTGGGGCCGTTCCCAACGTCGACTTGCGGAAATAAATGGATCGTCGTGGCTACCGACTACCTCACCCGCTACGCCGAAACAAAATCCCTGCCCAAAGGCAGTGCCGCTGAGGTAGCCAAGTTCTTCGTTGAGAACATCGTCCTTCGACACGGCGCCCCAGAGGTTCTCATCACCGACAGAGGTACGGCGTTCACGGCTGACCTGACTCAGGCGATCTTGGAATACAGCCACACAACCGCCACACACCGCCGCACCACCGCGTACCACCCACAGACGAACGGCCTCACCGAGCGTCTAAATAAGACCATCGCCGACATGCTGGCCATATACGTCGACGTCGAACACAAGACGTGGGACGCCATCCTTCCGTACGTGACCTTCGCGTACAACACGGCCGTACAGGAAACGACACAGATGACGCCATACAAATTGGTCTACGGACGGAGCCCGGCAACGACGCTGGACGCCATGCTACCAAACGTGACCGACGAGGAAAACATCGACGTGACCACCTACCTACAGCGCGCCGAAGAAGCACGACAGCTCGCCCGCATACGGATCAAGAACCAGCAGACGACTGACAGCCGCCGCTACAACCTTCGACGACGCCACATGGACTACCAACCCGGTGACCGTGTATGGGTATGGACGCCAATACGCCGACGAGGACTTAGTGAGAAGCTTCTTCGACGATACTTCGGACCGCACAGGGTACTTCGACGCCTCGGCGCACTCGACTATGAGGTTGTCCCTGACGGCATTACGAACTCTCAACGGCGCCGTGCGCGACCTAAAGTCGTCCATGTCATGCGCCTTAAGCCGTTTTTTGCGCGTTAGCGAGCCTGGGGACTCTATTTTTTTCCTTTGTTATTGTAATTTATTTGTGTATGCACTTGTTTTTCTTTTCTTCTCTCTTCTATGTTCTTTCACAAGCATCGGGACGATGCTTTTTCAGAGGGGAGCAATGCCACGCCCACTTCTTGTTTTGTTTTGATGTATTCGGGTTTGACCGGCAGGGACGGTTATCAACGCTCGACGCTGTCCGCGAAGTAGTGTTCTAGAAGCGTCGCGATTGTAGTAGATCGGTCTGTTAAGATTGCACCCCGCACGCGAATGTTCCAGCTTTGTCTAGAGATTACGCCGCCACCAGCGATATTGCTGGAAAGTTCGATAGCGCCTGTATAAAAGCCGACGCGCGTGACCGCTTGTCAGTTGATCGACGGTCGACGCTCTGCTCGCCGCTATCAGTGCATACCGTGTGTATTGCTGTAAATCAACTTTCCGTTTCCCGGCCACAAGTTCGGCCAAATAAACAATTTCCTCTTGAAAACGCCGACTGCTGTCTTCGTCGACGTCACGGCCACGTGACAATATTGTGCGATGGAAAGGGGGTTGCGTTTCTGGCGCGAAATGGGTTAGTTCTGGCGCATTCCACGACAGCGGCGGATGTTTGATAGGTTGGTGTGGTTTGTTGAGCGTGCCGCGTGAGCCGGTAATCGGCCGCCATGGAAAAGTTCTCTTAACTCAATATTAAGGAGGTGTTGCGAGGACATAGCGAAATCCCCTTGCACGTGCAATGGCTACGCGCAGCTGTTGAATTACACGACGCTTTCGCGCCATTTCTGTCTAGCTGGTGCGCTCACTGCGGACACAGCCCAGCGCATCATACCTGCCTGGGTGAGTGCTGTTGTTTCTTCCCATATATGTTCGTGCTGTTAGCGTTCACATTGTTGCATTCTTGCGCTTATATATGTGAATGACGGCATTGAACTGCCAGAATATTCTTTTGACGGCTTTTGAAGTAACTATACGAGTATACGAGTATTTATCTTTGTTGTAATCTTCATCCGTCTTTATAGTCGCGCACGTGTTGTCGCGCTGGTCGCATTCATTGTGAACTCTCATACAGTTCAGACGCTTTCGTCGCTCTTGACACGTGTCATCGAGATAATCAATGCGTGTTGCTTGACAAGCTGTGTAATTTTAGCTCTCGCGTTAGCTTCTTATCTTTCGGCTAGCAACTGTTCTCTGCATTTATGGTCAATGATACAGTGTGTCAATCAAAGGAAGTATATTTTTGCTAGCAGTTAAATGATATTAGGATCTGCTTGCATGGTAGGTCGTTATACTTGGCATTTACATTTCTTTTTTTACCTTTAGGAAGCGGAAAATTTTTCCACAGTAAAAAAGTAATGAAACTGCACTTACAAGTACCGAACACGTTAGTAGGTTTAATTGGATCAGGCGCTCATAGATGCGACTAGCGGCATGTCATGTTTTCAGGAGGCAAAATCAGCAATTTCACTTTCTCAATAGCGACAGTCTTTAAAACGCGGTTTGCGGCCTAATTTCTAACAAGTTTTAAAGCCAGCCTCGTTCATGCTCGTGAATACATGTGCGTATTTACTGTGTCCCTTCACTTATTTCTGTAGTGTCTGGTCACATTTTGCCATTGGTCTTATGCAGTACCAAGTCAATTGTGGGCAAGTACATCAGTGCATCATGCACCAGCTGTGGTGTCTGTGAAAACTGCAGATCTCGATGAAGCTAAAGTAATGCGTCATATGTAATTTAGGCGTTAGCTAGTTGATGGCATTTTTGTTCTCTCATCGATCATTTCGTGCGATGCAACAGCGATATATAACCGTGGTTGTATAAAAGTACTGTTGTTTTCGTTGGCAGCTTATTATTTACGTTGGATTGCTCATTGTTAATGTTATTACAGAGAAGTGAAGTGCGTACAGCAGTCGTAATAAGGGATATATTTGTTGTTCATCCTCGTGTTAGTATACACAGAATTTGAATACGTTTGCAGGTGACAAAACCTTTTGACACAAGAGCCAGGCGCAATTTTATCGAGCAACTGGCCAGGAGCTCACACCTTGCAGGGTCTCCAGCAGCAGCAGCAGCAGCAGCAGCAGCAGCAGCAGCAGCAGCAGCGGCAGCGGCAGCGGCGGCGGCAGCGGCGGCGGCGGCGGCGGCCGTGGCGTTGTTTACAATGCCGTAACTGAGCATACGATCTTTATTTTTTGTTTTTTATTCATTTTCTTTGCGCGTGTGTGTGTTTCACTCCCACCTAAATATCGCAGCCGAGCATTGACCCGCCGCAGCGAATTTTTAATCATGCATTGGCTCCTGTCATTCAAATATTCGCCGTGACTGGCATTCCCCTGGTAATAAAGAAAATTCGTTTGCAGTATTGTGCAATAGTGTGCAACCAAATTTCAAGCCAAGTTTACCTTCCACTTTATTTACTTAACGAATGAATCGTGAGTCTATTGTTAAACCGCTTTCCTTGTACGTGATTCTCATCAAATTGCAGCTGTGCTGTGGTTTTGACTTGCAGCCGACATTCGAAACAGAGCTTCACTTTTAAGAAAAACTGGAAGTTTCATGGCGAAGTTCAACAAGGTCAAAGTCATACTAGGTCAGATGTGCAATGCCCGCATGTATTTCGTGGAGATCGATGAGTATATCTCAGGAAATCATGCTACGCTTTCTCTCATAACTGTAGTAAGATTATGCTTAAAACACTGTTAGAAAGCTTCATTAGCAACTTCTGGGAACTCTTTCATATTTGTAACTTCTGTGACGCTGTCTACACAAAATTCGACAAGGTGTATAACAGATTAGAAACGTCCGTTTACCAGGTAGAAGTTTTGGTGTGATGGGCTAAAACACCAGGTGATCTAAGAACATAACGTCGCATGTGTCCTCTCCTTTTCTTTTTTTTTTCCGCCAGGATGACATGCCAGCAGCCCGCCCATCACCTGACCGCTGAGTTTGGAGGGAGTACGACAACAAGGCGTTCTACTGCGATCAAGTGCAAGAGAATGTGAAACCTTCGGTTGGCACACTTCTAGAGAAAGCCCTTATTTGGTGCTTCACGATGTACTATATTAAGTACCTCACATACCCAACTGGGTATGCTTAATACTACGTCTTGTGCAGAGTATTATGAACCCACTTATTTCCCAGGTGTTTTGCCGGCGGGAAGCTGCTGAAGACAGATTGAAAAGATCAAAGGTACTCGTTAAGCATCACAATATATTTGTCCAAAAAAAAAACGTCGGATGGCACGTTTATCGTTTCCTTCAGCGCTGAGCATTGCTTTTAGCGCTGTTTGTATTTTTTACAATAAATCATTATTTTTACACCTGAGCACTATACCTGTTTCCCGAATGCTTATACACGCTAGACACAGCGGGTACTTTTCAACTATGAAGCTGGTATGGTCCGTGAAGTCATTCTCAACCGAAATAATACCACTGAACCGTACATTTATCGGAAACGCGGTGCATCCACGTTTTAAACGCCGCTACTAAAAAAAAAAAAACGATGCGAATTTTTATACGCATGTCTAAACACACTGCATGCTTATAGTTTACAAGCTCACTGTCAATGGTTAATCTAGGTACCCTTCAAGGGGGAACTGAGCGCGAAAACGCTCCTATGTGATTTAATCGGTTCACGTTAAAAAAATCCCAAGTGGTTAAATTGAGGTAGTATTAGCATACAGTAACCAGAGCTTCGTGTGCACAATTTCTTGTGTTTGTTGCCACTGCGCATCTGTCACAGACTAAACCCTGGTATACGCACGTTACTTTCCGAATACAGTATAGCGTGCGTGCCCAGCCAACGCAACGTGTGCGTACGCAACTCTAAAACTCTGTTAGCCAACAATCAACCACTACACGGCCTGCCATTTGACGTCAAAGGAGTCCGCATTAGGGATACCGCAATCCGACTGCTTTCTTCGTACTTGTGCATGCCACAAACGCACAAAAATAGTAATGAAGACGCTGGATAGGATCGACGGGGGATTAGTAAAGAGACCTTCGTCCTCAAGTAGACATAAGATAGGCTGGTAGTGATGAAAAACAGAATGCTTCCTTGGACAAATTCCCGAATCGTTTGCTGTGAAATGTACGTATCTAATTTGACGTTTTACTATTAGTAACGGCATGTTTTCGAAATCAAGTGTGGGCAGTAGAGCTTCCACGAGGTGTTCTAGATTTCGCAAAACCGTTGACCCTTTTCTCCTAAATCCGCGGTAAGCAATACCGAAGTCTTGCAAACAATATTTACATAATTAAATGACCGTCCTCTGGAACTTACATATGTGCCAGCGCGAAGCGCGCAAGCCGGTGGGTGTACCTCGTATAACATTGCATTGGCTTAAAAAGTTCAGAAATCGTTAAACAACCTCATGTTCGACAAATGGCCAGTCTACGTTAACTTTCTTGCGATATGTCATAATTTAGCAGTTGAAGTTCCTCCTGACGACTGCCACACTGAGGCGCAACCGCTTTGCATGTGCGCAATAAAAAAAATAAAAAATCCAGCTTGCACCAAAAGTTGCATGCTTCGTAGACCATACCTTGTCTTTTAGCATCTGCGCATAGCTCTGCAACACTAGAACCTATTACTCGATGGTGGCAAATTAATTTTCCATTATTGCAGCACTAAACTACGTTCTGGATTTCTGCTGTACGCAACGCGTCTCAGTAATCCACACATAAAAAATTAGGTGCGTGCATACGTAAAAAACTCAAGAAGGCTATCCCATGCACTCTAGCGCAACAAACATTGCCCAGTCGCGTGCGCATGCAAATGCAGCTGTGTGTATGTAGCTCGTAAATGTTTGCGTGTTCCGCCGTATTCATCACGGCGAGATTTGTCAAAAATTTATCAAAAGGTGAAACTTGTAAGAGGCACTGCATACCCATGAAAGTGCCTTTCGCACCAATACTATACTTAGTACATTGCATGGACTCGCGCTTCCAGAAAATGTTTCAGTAAACTTATGGGAAAAATATAGCAGCTTTGAGATGAGTGTGAAGTGATTTAAATAGCGCGGCGGGACCACTATATACCAGCGTGAATCCAGGCGTTCTCAAAAATATGGCCACTGATGGAGTCGTAACAGAACGCCACAAATATTTCTGCGATAAGTGCTGCCGGATATAAGATCCAGTCCATGTTAGCATCAAATTCCTGCCTGCGCACTGCGTGCCTGAGAACGGCGAACGGCGAGCCGCCTCTCCAGCGTGCACAGCCCAATTCACGAGTCACGTATGTCGCGCGAGTGGCGTCCAACATAAACGGCATTTCTCCTGGGGCGCTGTCCGCCGAGCGACTGCGTAGCTGCATGCAATCAGCGCCAGCTCCTCGCTACCATGGTCGACGCAAACGTCGCCGACATTTTTTATTGAAGGTCAAATAATGTCTACTGAAATAGTGTCATTCATTTGAGGGGTAGCGACGTGCACTATCCAACGTTTAGAGCCAGTGTGAGTTCCTTTACAAGTGAAGTTCATCTGCAGTGCGTGCACGGCGTACCGCACCTGCTCGGGCGTGTTCGCGTACTGTATATACGGCTGACAATACCACGATTATCAGCGCAGGCTCTTCTCAGTGTGCAATTATTACGGGGAGCCGGTCGAGCCAACGACGGTAACAGGTAAAACATCCTGGCATATGAGCGTGAGCGGTTTGTTCTGAAGCACGGTCGACTACGGCTTTGAAATAAACTGAATAGGCTTAGTGACAATATCGGCTACCGGCCCGGTAACCGCCGGCGGTGAAGCGGCCAGCGACGTTACTGAGAACACGGCAATTCTCCGTTGGTAATCGGCTACGTCGCTGTGCGGTTGCCGCGGATGGATTCCGAGCTCACGTTCCACGGCAAGCGAATCTTGATGTTGAAAACTGGTTCAATCGACGAAAGGCCACAGGCTGACGGCTAAGATCAATAGAACTCGGGTATATCGCTGAGGCGCCAGTGCCGAATGTATGCGGAACAGTTTTATCTTTTATACCAAGCACGCAAATACTCTTCAAGCATGCTCCCAGCAAAAACTTGAGTGACCCAGTATATGTTTTCTCGAATGTCATTTAAAAAATGTCTCCTTACGTATCAGTGAACGCTACATTTTAAGACGACTTCCACTGCACTAATACGTCAGAGCACGTAGCGACGCATTGGTGCATATAAACTCCATTCTTTTGCCACAGTCACCGCGGGGTGATGTGGTGTAGTGGTTAGCGTACGCGCTTGGTTATCGAGTGTTGGCGAGTTCGAATCCGCGTGTGTTTACTGTGAATTTTTCTGTGGTTTACTTCTGAATGTAATATGTGTATATGGATGATGCATGTCGTAAAATATGTCTAAGCCTACAAATCCCAGAATAAAGCTTCAAAGGTGTCAATTTTTTTTTTCGCCGCTTCGTACACCGCCTATAGCTAGGACGCGCCGCAGCTTGGACGCACCGTAGGTAGGTCTCGCCGTAGCCAGGACAGCGGGTCACGTGGAACGAGGAGATCTCTATAGCCGGCCTTCAACTAGCCGGGATTCGAGACGAAAAATCTCCGGCCTATATTGAGTCCCGCCTATGAGATGAGCCGCTAAGAAAGCTACTACGCCGAGGGACGGCTACGGGTGGCACCGCCTACAGGTTGTGCCGGCTAAACAGACAGTCTATAGGCGTTAGATTTTTCGTCTCGTTTCCGGGCTATAGACTGCCACTTTAAGCAGGACATGATTAAGAGTGTATTATACCAATGCACTATAAACAATCAACTACTACTGTGACGACGCGTTTCACTTTCGTGTTATACACCGATTGAATCGGTGTATTGGTGAATCGGTGAATCGGTCCGATTCCTATGACGGATGGATCAGCCATAACTTTTTCTATTTTTTTCATTCACATATACACACATATGTTTCGATTATAGCAACGGTTCTCACAATATTGCGACAGCCGACAGTGAGAGTCGACGACAAAGCTTGGTCCTCAAGTCCATAATGTGTACGTTGAAATTACCGACTAGTATAAAGGGTTTGTGCTTGTAGTTGTTTTATATCGTTTCGTCGCAAATATGATTGATATTAGTGTATTGTTAAACCTGATGTTTCGATTTTACACAGTGCTGTGCCGTGAGCACGGACAACAGCGCGCAACGGACAAGCCTCGACCCTAAGGTGCTTCGCCCCTGAAATTCTAAACGCTTACGAACCGACGGCTTCCGCGTGATCGGAAGGTAGCGTTTCGTCCGGGTCCTCGGAGCCACCCTCGTGTTGCGCGGGGCTTAGCGACGCGCGTTCAAATTACAGTGGTGTGTACGGATACGGCACTACATGCAGGGCATTGCTACGTCGCAAGAGCTCGCGAGATCATCCAGACTCATTGTGTGCACTACACGAAAAACCATGGAACCGTCTTCTAGGCGACGCGCGTGGTTCGTCGTAGCCATGGTTGCAACGCCGTCACAAAGAGCGGTGGCAAAACACTTTGTGTAGGCCACCATGAGGCGAGATTGCCGGTATGTCTCTGTAAGAGGCGCGCGGTGATTGGAAAGGGCCTTTCATCAGCGGGAAAGTGGAATGCGAAAGAGAACGTTTCTGGTCGTCGTCTGCTCGAGTTTTGAACTTTGAAGACTAATAACATCGGTTTTCGTGCACCAATTTTAGTATTTCTTCATGCGTTCGTCTCGGCATTCATTACTACACGCATTCCATCGCTAAATAAGACAGTCGGAAAAGCGTCGCAGGGCCCCTTTAAGATCAAACAGTGAGTATATTACATCTCGCAATCTTATGGAAGTTCAATTTTTATGGTTTATAGCGAAAGCTGTTATGAGATCCCAACAACAGCCGTTTACGAGATCACAACAACAGCGGCGGCGCCGCCGGTGTCCGTAAGCACTATCGCGTCAAATAAAAAAAAAAAAAGGAAATAAGAATCAAATATCCAGATTGGAACGGGGTTTGAACTGGGCCCTCTGCATGGGAGCCCAGTATTCTACCTCAGAGCCATGCCGGTGCTTGAAACTGCTTTGCAAAACTATACTATACAGGCTTCATGTCCGGAAGGAACCAGGTTAACATGTGCAATATGGCGGGGTAGAAGAGTAAAATAACAACCAGGCGTCACACAATGCTAATTGCGCAACTAGTGGCTTGTTGAATGCTTCCCAGCTATTACAGAGGGCTCTGCCATAATTCTTCACCGTCATCAGGCACAGAATCAACAAGGTGCACATAATGCCTTACAGGTGTTTAGCGGGTACCAGAGTCCTCCGCAGAATGAGGAAAAATGGCACAGTGGCTGCTTCCCTAGTTCAAAAAATTATGATTTATAGTGTAGTGGGTTCTGCGCAAGTGAACTTGTATTGGTTGCGCAGGAAGCCCATAAGGTCCCCATGATCCATTTCCTCAGGGTCTCAATAAAGTTCTTTCTTTCTCTCTCTCTTTCTCACGTTAACGTATGTTATATAGCATGATGGGAGAGTGAAATAACGACCGGGCGTCACACAATGCGAATTACGTAACTAGTGGGCCGTATAAAGCTTCCAACCCAATACAAAGTGCTCAGCCATGCTTCTTCATCGTCATTAGCCGTCGCATCAACAAAGGGCCCATAATGCCTTACGGATGTGTAGCTAGTACCTCGCTTCTCCGCAGAATGACGAATAATGGCGTAGTGGGTGCTTCCCAACTTCACAAAAGTTATTTTTTTATGGCGTGTAATAATTTAAAATAAAATATAATTTATAACGGGCTCAAAAAATGCCGCTCGTCCAGCTTTCACTGTGATTGTGCTGCGCTTTGCGCGCAGGCTGGCTTTCTTGGGATCCTTGAACGCAGAAATTTTGGTCTGTCTGTCTGTCTGTCTGTCTGTCTGTCTGTCTGTCTGTCACACGGTTCAGCCACCCGGCCAAAGTTTCAGCACTCCCTGAACGCCCAGCCATCTTGAACTGGTAGCTGCGTTCATACTTGTGAACATTGCCGATCAAAAAGCAAAAATTACGCATATCTGAGGCGCAACATCAATACGTAAGCATTAGGTGGTGTGTTCCTTTATTAGAAAATACATAGACACGTAATTCTAAAGACCCTAGTGTTTCTTAGACTGCGCTGAAAATGCGACGTTATGCACGAAAAAGCCATCTACCGACTATATGGTGCTGCCACCTGGCAGTGGCCCTGGGAACAGCATCACGGGTGAGCGCGGATGAGACCAGGACTCATGTATTACGGCCGGCAGAAGACTATCGTCTTTAGACGATATTTGCAACGATTCACGAGATACGCGGCCAATCTTTTTTTTTCCCTAGAGCAAAAGCTATAAAGAAAAGCGTTCAGTCTTGACGAAATATGAAGAATAGTAAAAAAAAAAATGTTGCGAGTGCCGCACAAGTGTGAATGGGTTGATTTTGCCAAGCATATTTCCTCCGTTGAGCATTGCACGTACGACACCA
The DNA here is from genome assembly GCF_013339695.2 of Rhipicephalus sanguineus. Taxonomy (NCBI): domain Eukaryota; kingdom Metazoa; phylum Arthropoda; class Arachnida; order Ixodida; family Ixodidae; genus Rhipicephalus; species Rhipicephalus sanguineus. The sequence continues at coordinate 134,172,113 of NC_051186.1, forward strand.
GAATTCTGGTTCAGAGCGCCCGAGGCGCACTTTAATAATCAGCTGCCTTTTTCTGCGTTCGTGGAACTCGCGTCGTTTAACTAGTTCCAGCCACGTAAAGCACGCCGTGAAGCGGAAGGGTCGCTCTAGCGCTTTGGATGTCTGGCAGAAAAGTATTAAGCACAACTAACACATTGATATGGCACGAATACACGAGGGCCTGAGAGCTGTCGGACAGGCATTTCTCGCCAATTGAGGCGCCGCGTCGTGCACGTCGAAGCCGTCACGCCGGGCGCCCTAACAATTCTTTATGGTTCACCACCTCGGAGGTTCTAGCGCTGTCACAAGAGCGCGACGCTGCATGAGATAGAAAAGAAGTTGTGGGCTACGTACGTCACGGCAGGTTTGGTCGGTTAAAGCCGGTTGCCCACACCAAAGTGCGTGGTGCTTCGCGCGAAAGGAGGCGAACACTCCCCATTTGCATCTCAGCGGCGACCCGCGCCACGCGGTGATTCTGCGCTTGCTCTCTCCTTAATAATCCGTAAGGTGAAATTTGCGTTATGAAACCTTGTGTCCCTATAGGGCCATCTTCGCGGCGAGGCGCTAGCCTGGACTATCTGCTGCTGCTCACAGCCGTTTTGTGTATTCAGGTGAGTAGACGGATCCAAAAATATAATTGGTACACTGTTAAAAGAATTGCCATCATATTACGGTTAAGCAAGCAAACCAGTTAACTCTTGATGCCAGGATGTTCTCCGTTACCGCATACGGCACTACTGAAGCCGTAGTTACACACATTACCAGTGCTGTAGCTCAAGGAACTACTTGTGACACCGTAGCAGGGGCGTAGCCAAGGGGGGGGGGGTTGGGGGGGTTCAAACCCCCCCCGAAATTTTTCAGTTTTGCTTGCGTATATAGGCACGCACACATACAAACGCACGCACGAACATGCATAAAGTATGGTTGAACCCCCCCCGAAAAAAATTTCTGGCTACGCCCCTGCACCGTAGTGTTTCTTAACGTTACCAATCCCTTACCGCAGCTGAATAGCTCTGAAGACGTACATATTTGTCAACATTAGCGACGCCGTACCACAACTATTAGCTATTGAAGCCTCAGAACATTGCGAATATCGTATCACAAGCAAAAACGTTTAAATCCGTTGTTATGTACTGACCTTGTCGATACCGTACGTAGACGTAACGCGCAAATTTGGAGTTCCTACCGTGCTTGGCACATGCAGGATCTAACATGAGAACCATGGTGCTTGCATGGGAATTAATGAATTTGTATCGTTACTGGGTGTTAAGAGCAGCCTTAATGAGTAAGCAAAGTAACCTAAAGCGATCCAATATAAATATATGGCAGGGAAGGCACCACATACACCAGCGACTGAAACAGACGCTCTTTTGTGCGACTCTTTTCATTCTGTCGCATGCAGCATCCATTTGTATCAGCAGGCCTATATGCCGTTGTGCGAACTGGTGTTGCAGTTTTGTGCTAGGTCGTCTAACAAAAGATAAACTCATATAGTTGGGAGCCCATAAAAAAGAAAATATTAGTTAGAATAATAAATATAATAATTATTAAAACAGTCTGGCTCTCATATGGTGAGCTTCGTCATTGTCTTTCAAACGTAAGGTTTCAGAATATTCAAGATAGTGTTTTTACAGAAAAAGAAAACACAGAAAAAGTAATTTGAAAGTTGCATTGTATTTCAATATAAGTACATTGTACATTTGTGGATTACACATATTTTGTGGAAGAACAAATGGAGCCTACTGTTTCTTGTGAGTCATTACCTCAAGTCAGCCGAACAAGAAAATATAGACTCACAGAGCCAATTTTTTTCTTAGAAATGGCACTCTCCGAGCAAGCCGCCAAAACATTTGAATGGGCTCCTCAGTGTCACTTATGGGTTCCTGCCGTCCTCTTGACATATGCCAACAAGATACCTCGAATAAACACGAGGCAGCCATGTCACAGATGCACTCAAAAACCGCAATGCAAAGACCAATCATTACGAATAGGGGTCCTGAAGAAATAGTGCCAAAGCCACTGCGCGTATGAGACCCAAAAAGAATTTGGGTGGTCGTTGGGCAAGGTATTTCTTGAATTTAGCGAGAGCCCCAAAACCTGCGTCAAAACCATTGCGCCAAGAAAATATGGTGGCACCCATCAAAGCGACGGCTCTTGGCCAAGACCAAACTGACCCGATTTCTGAACTGACAACGTTTTTAAGAAATAGACGGTGGTATAGGTTATCGCTTTCTCCCATCTCGCGCATATAGAACAGAGGTCGGCTAGAAAATAGCCCATGTTTTTAATATCGGTATTCAATATGAGAGGTCGTAGACTTAACGCACCTGGTAACTAGCATTGTCGTAGCCGATGACGGCAAGTAATGTGGACTCGTAAAATTGATGGATATTGTCAGCAAAAATAATTACCACCACAACTTTTAAATAAAAACTCTGGCAGATCCCACACATTGTGGGAATCGATTTAATGCGAAGCAGCCAGCGAGTAGCTGCCTACACTACCTTATTTATTTATTTTTGCTTTAAGCCTAGCGTTGCGAGTTCGATAGATGTCTTACTGTAAATTGAGTGGTGTGTAGATCGTGGGCTTACATGCACGTTGACTGCAGATGCACATAAGGGGCAGCTTGTGGTCCGACGTCATATAACCACTCACGTTAGAGCAAGGACATCAGTTTTGTTGAAACAAATTGCACGCTCTGTTATGATGATGCGCCTGTCATAAATAGCGATAGTTAGCGTATTCCTACGGGGTTGGGCAACGCTTGACTATAGCTCGCCGGCTCATAGGAATGAATATGCATCGTTCATTACATTTTATGAAAATTGATACCCAACGCTGAAACCACGATTGTCGTTGCCATGACCTCACGCCTGCATCTGGTGTTTCTCATAAGCAGTTTCAAGCACTTGCGCAGCTCTGGAGTAGAACACTTGACTTCCACGCAGACAGCATCGGTCCGTCTTGAAGCGCGATTCTTATGATTTGCATCCATCCAAATTTTTCGCTCACCGATCATGCCGTCAATGCTGGTACTGGATTTTCTTAGACATGGGCTCGCTAACGCTATCACGTTATGATTTGCGATGTCTATTCTCGCCGTTCCTCGGTTGACATAAACAGTGAATCAATCACCTGATGGCCTGTCAGTCAGGTTCGTCATACACTGATAACCTCCTATGTCAATTTTGGTATATACAATGTAAAGCAGGCCACCATGAGAGCACCCAGAGGTCACCGGCTGAGTGTGTGTGTATATATATATATATATATATACATACACTCAGCCGGTTACCTCTGGGTGCTCTCATGGTGGCCTGCTTTACATTGTGTATACCAAAATTGACATAGGAGGGTATCAGTGTATGACGAACCTGACTGACAGGCCATCAGGTGATTGATTCACTGTTTATGTCAACCGAGGAACGGCGAGAACAGACATTGCAAATCATAACGTGGTATATATATATATATATATATATATATATATATATATATATATATATATATATATATATATATATATATATATATATGTATAGTTCGAACATCAAGCACGTAGGAAAACTTGTTCTGTAAGGACTGACGTTTCGGCCGCGGGACCGGCCTTCGTCGGAGTGATATATATTGTCACGTGGTCGTGACGTCGACGAAGAAAGCAGTCGGCGTTTGCAGAATGAAACTGTTTATTTGGCCGAACTTGTGGCCGGGAAAATGAGAACTAGAACTACAGCAATACACGCTGTATAATGATAGCGGCGAACAGGGCGTCGTCCGTCGATCAACTGACAAGCGGTCAAGCGCGTCGGCTTTTATACAGATGCTATGGAACTTTCCAGCAATATCGCTGGTGGCGGCGTTATCTCTCGACAACGCTGGAACATTCGCGTGCGGCGCGCAATCTTAACAAAACGATCTACCAGAATCGTGAAGCTTCTCGAACACTGCTTCGGGGCCAGCGTCGAGCGTTGATAACCGTCCTTGCTGGTCAAACTCGAACACATCAAAATAAAAGCAGAAGCGGGCGTGGCATTGCCCCCCTCTGAAAAAGCATCGTCCCGATGCTTGCAACAGAACATGGAAAGGAAAAAACAAGTGCATACACAAATAAATCACAATAACAAAGGAAAACGTAGAGTCTCCAGGGTCGCTAACGCGCAAAAAACGGCTTAAGGCGCACGACATGGACGACTTCAGGTCGTGCGCGGCGTCGCTGGGAGCTCGTAATGCCGTCCGGGACAACCTCGTAGTCAAGAGCGCCGTGACGTCGAAGCACCTTGTATGGCCCGAAGTATCGCCGAAGAAGTTTTTCACTGAGCCCACGTCGGCGTATCGGCGTCCAGACCCACACACGGTCACCGGGTTGGTACTCCATGTGGCGTCGTCGAAGATTATAGTGACGGCTGTCGACCCTCTGCTGGTTCTTGATGCGCAGGCGGGCGAGCTGTCGAGCTTCTTCGGCGCGTTGCAAATAGGCGACTACGTCGAGGTCGTCTTCGTCGGTGGCGGTTGGTAGTATTGCGTCGAGCGTCGTTGCCGGGCTCCTTCCGTAGACCAGCTTGTACGGCGTCATTTGCGTCGTTTCTTGCATGGCCGTGTTGTATGCGAAGGTCACATACGGAAGGATGGCATCCCACGTCTTGTGTTCGACGTCGACATACATGGCCAGCATGTCGGCGATGGTCTTGTTTAGCCGCTCGGTGAGGCCATTGGTCTGTGGGTGGTACGCTGTGGTCCGGCGGTGGCTTGTTTGGCTGTATCTTAAGATCGCCTGAGTTAGGTCCGCTGTAAAGGCGGTACCTCTGTCTGTGATGAGGACCTCTGGGGCGCCATGACGCAAGACGATGTTCTCCACGAAGAACTTGGCTACCTCGGCGGCACTGCCTTTGGGCAATGCCTTTGTCTCGGCGTAGCGGGTGAGGTAGTCAGTTGCTACGACGATCCACTTGTTGCCGGAAGTCGACGTCGGGAACGGCCCCAGTAGGTCCATCCCGATTTGCTGGAACGGCCGGTGAGGTGGTTCGATTGGCTGCAGAAGTCCCGCTGGCCTAGTCGGCGGTGTCTTCCGTCGCTGGCAATCTCGGCAAGTCTTGACGTAGTGGGCGACGTCGGCAGCAAGGCGTGGCCAGTAGTACTTTTCCTGTATTCTGGCGAGCGTGCGGGAAACACCGAGGTGTCCAGCCGTCGGGTCGTCGTGTAGGGCCTGGAGGACTTCTGGTCGCAATGATGAGGGCACGACAAGAAGATAGTCCGTTCGAAGTGGCGAGAAGTTCTTTTTCAGGAGAACGCCGTTCCGTAAGAAAAACGACGACAGTCCTCGCTTGAATACCTTCGGAACAACGGCGGTCTTGCACTGGAGGTACTCCATAAGGCCCCCCAGTTCCGCGTCGGCTCGTTGCCTTTCGGCGAAGTCGTCGGCACTTATAGTTCCGAGGAAGCAGTCATCGTCGTCGTCTTGCGGCGGCGCGTCGACGGGGGCACGAGAGAGGCAGTCGGCGTCAGAGTGTTTTCGTCCGGACTTGTACACGACGGTAATGTCGAATTCTTGAAGCCTCAGACTCCATCGTGCGAGACGACCTGAAGGGTCCTTCAAGTTAGCTAGCCAACATAAGGCGTGATGGTCACTGACAACTTTGAAGGGCCTGCCATAGAGGTAGGGGCGAAACTTTGACGTAGCCCAGATGATGGCGAGGCATTCCCTTTCTGTTGTGGAATAGTTGGCTTCTGCCTTGGATAATGACCGGCTAGCATAAGTGATAACCCTTTCAAGCCCGTCCGTCTTTTGCACAAGGACGGCACCGAGTCCTACGCTGCTTGCGTCGGTGTGTATTTCAGTATCGGCGCAATCGTCGAAATGCGCAAGTATGGGTGGCGTCTGCAGGCGTCGTTTAAGTTCCTCAAATGCTCGCACTTGCTCCGGTTCCCACCTGAATTCCACGTTATTCTTCGTGAGAAGCGTGAGTGGTTCGGCGATGCGTGAAAAGTTTTTGACGAAGCGTCTGTAATAGGCGCATAAGCCGAGAAATCGGCGGACGGCCTTCTTGTCGGTGGGAGGCGCGAAGTCGGCGATGGCCGCTGTTTTCCGCGGGTCTGGGCGCACTCCAGACTTGCTGATCACATGACCGAGAAACAGGAGCTCGTCGTATGCGAATCGGCACTTTTCTGGCTTCAGGGTCAGTCCAGAGGTCTTGATTGCTTGAAGTACTGCCTCAAGCCGCCGGAGATGCTCGTCGAAGGTCGAGGAAAACACGACGACGTCGTCCAAATACACAAGGCACGTCTGCCACTTCAATCCAGCCAGTACGGTGTCCATGACGCGCTGGAACGTCGCAGGTGCCGCGCAAAGACCGAAAGGCATAACCTTGAACTCAAAGAGGCCGTCGGGCGTTATAAAAGCGGTCTTTTCTCGGTCTCTTTCATCTACTTCGACCTGCCAATAGCCGGTCTTGAGGTCCATCGACGAAAAGTACGTTGCGTTGTGAAGTCGATCCAGGGTGTCGTCTATCCGTGGGAGGGGGTACACGTCCTTCTTCGTGATTTTATTCAGGCGCCGATAATCAACGCAGAAGCGCAGTGTCCCGTCCTTCTTCTTCACTAATACCACGGGTGACGCCCACGGACTCTTTGAAGGCTGGATGATATCGTCGCGTAGCATTTCGTCGACTTGTTTCTTTATGGCCTCACGTTCTCGCGTCGAAACTCTGTAGGGGCTCTGTCGGAGTGGTCGAGAATTTTCTTCTGTTATAATGCGGTGCTTAGCAAGGGGCGTTTGTCGGACCCGCGAGGACGACGAGAAACAGTGCTTGTATTGCAGGAGCAGGGTTTTGAGCTGGTCTTGCTTGACCTTCGGAAGGCTCGGGTTGACGTCAAAATCCGGTTCGGGACCTCTATTCGTCGAAGCAGGTTCGGCAGCATCGAAGAGGGCGAAAGCATCGCTGGCGGCTACACATTCGTCGATGTAGGCAACCGTCGTACCCATGTTGAGGTGCCTATATTCGTGGCTGAAGTTTGTCAGCAGTACCTTTGCTTTACCGTCATGCAGCTCGGCGATACCTCTTGCGACGCAAATTTGACGATTCAGGAGTAGTTGCTGATCGCCATCGATTACGCCTTCAAGGTTTGCAGGTTTTTCAGTGCCGACGGAAATAATGACGCTGGAGCGCGGCGGAACGGTCACCTGCTCTTCTATCACATTCAGTGCATGGTTCCCTGGCGTCGGGTGGGGCGGGAGCGCTTTGTCTGAGGTTAGTGTTATCGACTCAGACCTCAGGTCGATAACGGCGCCGTGGTCACTTAGGAAGTCCATTCCGAGTATCACATCCCTGGAGCAGTTTTGTAGGATTACAAAGCTCGCAGGATAAGTGTGGTTATTGATGGTGACTCTCGCCGTGCAGACACCAATCGGTGTTATCAGGTGGCCTCCAGCTGTCCGGATTTCGGGTCCACTCCAAGCGGTCTTTACTTTCTTCAGCTTGGTGGCGAATGGCCCACTGACGACGGAATAGTCGGCTCCGGTGTCGACGAGAGCTGTGATGCTGTGGCCGTCGATAAGGACATCGAGGTCGCTAGTTCGTCGTCTTGCGTTGCAATTGGGTCGCGGCGTCGGGTCACGGCTGCGTCGGTTTGTTCCGCTGCTTCGACGTGGCGTCGTCAGTTCTTCCTCAGGCCGTGAAGTTTCGACGTCAGGGCTTCGTTCGTCTTGCGGCGTGTTCTTTAGATTTCGTTGCGGCGTCGTCGTCGGCGGCGGAGGATCTTCGGTAGTTCGTCGTACAGCAACCGCACCTCCATCGGTTGCTGCCCTTAGTTTTCCGGATGCGGGCTAGGTGACCGGCCCCGGTTTGGGCCAGTGTACTGCCGGCGGTGCGGAGACATGTAGCGGCCGGGCGACGGCGAGCGGGAAGGTCGTCGTTCTTGCCAGTGTGTTCCGGTGAGGTAGTCGTCGATGTCCCGAGGCCGTTCGCCTGGCTGCGGGCGCGGCGCGTTGACGGCGAATCCTCGAAGCCCCATCTGTCGGTACTGGCAGCGGCGGTATGTGTGGCCGGCTTCCCCGCAATGATAGCAGAGCGGTCGGTTGTCAGGGGCACGCCAAACGTCGGTCTTTCGAGGGGCGCATGGTTGTCCTGTCGGCGGGTGGTATGGCGTCGGTGGTGGTGGCGGCGGTGCCTGACGTCGGAACTGCTGCGGCGGCGCGGCGTCTTGACGCGGGCGAGGAGGGGCGGCGTTGCGTCGGGCTGCAGCAGCATAGCTCATGGCTTCCGGCTGAGCCTGCGGTGCTTCGGGAATTCCAAGCGATTGCCGGACTTCCTCGCGGACAACGTCGGCGATTGAATACACTTGATGCTGCGGCGAAGGTAACAGTTTGCGCAGCTCTTCCCGCACAATCGCTCTGATGGTGTCACGCAGGTCATCAGACTGCAGCGCCTGAACCTCCCCGTAGGTCGTCGTAGGAATGCGGCGGTTGTACTGCCTAGTGCGGATTTCTAGTGCCTTTTCGATTGTGGTGGCCTCTGAAAGGAATTCCGAGACCGTCTTCGGCGGGTTGCGCACAAGTCCGGCGAAGAGTTCTTCCTTCACTCCCCGCATCAGGAAGCGAACTTTCTTTTCTTCGGACATGGCTGGATCGGCATGGCGGAATAGTCGAGTCATTTCTTCGGTGTACAGTCCGACGTTTTCATTGGGGAGCTGTACACGGGTCTCGAGAAGGGTTTCAGCCCTTTCTTTTCGGATGACGCTCGTGAAGGTGTTGAGAAATCCGGTGCGGAAGAGGTCCCATGATGTTAGCGTGGACTCTCGATTCTCGAACCAGGTCCTTGCGCCATCTTGAAGGGCGAAGTAGACATGGCGTAGCTTCTCGTCGCAGTCCCAGTTGTTGAACGTGGAGACTCGGTCGTATGCCTCCAGCCAGCTTTCTGGATCCTCGCATGGTGACCCGCGGAATGTCGGCGGCTCCCTCGGTTGATGCATGACGACCGTTGTAGGCGCCACAGCGGTTGTCATTGTGGCTGTTGTCTTCGTCGTTGTGATCCTGGTCTTGTCCGGTAGGGGTCCGTATTGTGGGGGTAGTCCTTCCAGTCTGCGGCTGGCTCGACTGCCGCTGATGGTGTCGGTGTCTTCTTCGCGACGTGGGCTGGGTTCAAGGCTTGTCGGGGGCGTCCGGAACATGAACGAGCAGCACCTCCACCAGATGTCACGTGGTCGTGACGTCGACGAAGAAAGCAGTCGGCGTTTGCAGAATGAAACTGTTTATTTGGCCGAACTTGTGGCCGGGAAAATGAGAACTAGAACTACAGCAATACACGCTGTATAATGATAGCGGCGAACAGGGCGTCGTCCGTCGATCAACTGACAAGCGGTCAAGCGCGTCGGCTTTTATACAGATGCTATGGAACTTTCCAGCAATATCGCTGGTGGCGGCGTTATCTCTCGACAACGCTGGAACATTCGCGTGCGGCGCGCAATCTTAACAAAACGATCTACCAGAATCGTGAAGCTTCTCGAACACTGCTTCGGGGCCAGCGTCGAGCGTTGATAACCGTCCTTGCTGGTCAAACTCGAACACATCAAAATAAAAGCAGAAGCGGGCGTGGCAATATATATATATATATATATATATATATATATATATATATATATATATATATATATATATATAGGTAGGTAGAAACGGCCAAGGTGCCTTTGGTAAAATACATGCTTCGAATTTAAAAGTGAAAATAATATGCGCACCAAAGGCTATTTACTGTACCAGCTTTTAACCATTATTTATCGAAGCACGCATTCGACTAGCGCTGGCGTCATGCCGCTGCAAGCTAGACACCAACATTGCCCTCTTCGAAAATTCAAACATCCTGCGTGACCGAGGCCAGCACACGCTAAGTGTCTTGAGTCCCCTCACTTTTGGAGCCCCTTTTTGAAGACTCCCTGATGTAAAGCCTCGCACGAGATTTAACCCATTACCACCACCGTACATCAACCCACATACAGATCTAAGCTGCCGCACCATCTACTTAAATAAAATTGCTAATGTACATTGCAATGCAATGTATAACAGTGTTAAGCACATGCAAGTTTTCTATTTAGCCTTACATGGCTTGCACGTGACGTCACCAATGCTGGGGTCCTACTGCGGCGGCCATATTGGTGAACAGTCGCACAGACAAGCCGTACGTATCAGCCGTGCGACTACAGTGTTCAGTACGACGGAGCTGACGGAGTCGCATGGCCGCGGTCACTTCCTTTTTCGCGAGCCGTTTCTTGCTTATCATGCCACCGGTTGGCACAAGGCAGCCGTTAAGTGCGGCGTACTGTTCAGAACTGATAAGGCAAGCGTGTTCTCGCCTGAGGAAAAGGTGCGGTCGTGCGACGGAGTGGATCCCTATACGCTTCGGCCAGGAACGGACACAACTTCGAACATCTCCGCCTTCCCAGAAATGTCAAACGGCGACATCGTGAACTATTTGGTTTTTCAGCACTAACCTTGTTACTCTGGGTGAAATAAAGGCGTACAAGTCAGTGGAATCGCACAACTGCTTTACCAGCAGCTGCGTAAAGGTCCTGTCTGCAAGGAGTTTCGCGACCGTAAATTTCATCGTGCTTGCAGAGGTAAGTTGAATGGCTCATCAAATTTACCCAATCGCCAGCCCCAGTTATCAAATAGCGATCTTAAAACTTTCAATCACCGGCTTTACTCAACATGAAAACATAAGACGCTTCGCCACCTCTACGGGTGGCATCGTCAGCATATCCAGCTTTTGTGGACACATCACAGCCAGCGCCCCTGGCGGCCCCGGCACGAAGCTAGCGCGTTTTCAATGGAACTGGCGAGTTTTTCCCGAATAATTAAGTGTAGAGGGTGAATGTTGAAAAACGCAGACCACAGAGCGCTTCTGGGAACCTAAACGCACGGGATGACTGCAGCGATCATGTTGCAGTAAGCTTCAATTTTGTTCCCAGAGCAGTTAAAGATTGTACAATGGGAGTCTATGGAAACGGCGAAAAATGTGGCCTGTTTTTCGAGACCAGAACGGTCACTGTCGTAAAACTAAGCAAGTTATGTCAATGGTCAGGAAATCACATGTAGTCCTGACACTCAGCTTTCGTTTGAAGCCATTCTCAACTTGCCGCAATTGGCGTAACATTGTTCCCTAACGCGTTTTTTGAAGCGCGGTCGTTCAAATGTTTGTGGTATATTGATAAACCCTTGTTTACCACGGGCGACAAGGCGTCCACCGTGGCCGAGCGAGCTAATCGCTCAGGTTCTGAGCGCGGCATCACCGCGCCGTCATCGGTTCGATTCCTGGCGACAGATCAGCATTTTTTTTTTCAGCCCGTGAATTAGTTTCACAGCTTCGCACAGGATGTCGCCGCCGAAACAAAAAAGAGCTTTCGTTTCGGTTTCGATTCTTGACTGTAATCTTGAGCTGCCGTTTCTTTTTCTCTTTATTATATGACTTTTTTAGTGTATGTTTAAACACTCCACGCGTATCACATCGTTGAGATCTACATTTGTAATTCTTACTTTATTCTTTTATAAACGTCCTAAGGAACAGAACGACCGATCAAGTTATGGTGAACAAAACTCTTTCGAACTTTTGTACGCGTGTTGGGGTGGAAACTTATTTCTCCCTTCTCATGATGTCGTTACGATCTTCTCAGGTACCTACAATTCAGCAACGTAAAGGAAGCGAACTAAGCTTAGACAAGCGAGGCAGAGTAATTAAATGACAAAGTTAGACGTTTTTGCAGTTGCTTTTTACTTTAGGGCTAACGCAAGTGTCTGTCGTAATCTTAACGAACGAAGAGGAATTTTTCGAGGGGTTCTTTTTTTTTGTTAGTCACTACTAATGAAACCAACAGATAATTAAGCCAATCAAAGAATATGAAAAATTATTTGTTCTTTTTCAAACAGCAGTGCAATGATTTCGCCCTAACTTAAATGAAATCAAAATCGCTATCTCGACAAGCATCAGTGGACGGCTCATATACCCTTCTATATGCGGCGCTCTCAACTCGAAGAGACTGTGCGAAATCCCCTTTCCTACCTGGAGTGGCTGTGTTCTCTTACAGCACCATTTTGTAGAGTTACGCGAGACGGGATCTAGAAGAGTTAGCTGCCAGCTTTACTTCATTTGTTGCTATCGCACTCATTGCATCGTCCTTGCGGTCAAACTGGGATTTTTATTCATCTCTTGTCATATCTATCGCCCTACGTGAACAGAAAAAACCCAGCATGCCTTCTCTTTTTACATCACAAAGCATTGTGCCCTGCATCGGATAGGTCCGTGTGATATGACGATGACGTGTGTAGATCAAAGCTTTCGGGAAGCCCAGGGACTGGTGCTCCCAGTTACAAAACGAAAATCCTGTGATTCAGCAGCTTTTCGCACGCACTCGCAGCCCACCTCAACGTACCGCAGTAAGATGCCGTTTTAACATCTGTAAATGAAAATGTGCGCAGCATGTACTGGTTGCGCAAGGCTGGAACCGAAAGCGGAGCTAGCGTTCGACCTAGCTTCTTCTAAGGTTTTGCTAATACCAAGCTATTGCTAGAGGTGCAAAGTTTTTGCTAGTATAGCATTATTGGACATGGCTAGGCTTGGATAATCTATTCTTCTCAGGTTTCGGTCGGTTCCCCAGACTACGCACTTGTTGCGTGGTTCTGAAGGGGAAATGTCGCGTCACTAGTTACGTGATGGGATTTTAGAAACGTGAGAGAGAAAGTACATCTTTATTAGAGTCCAGTGCAGACGCTGAGGTTGCCCCACGCCACCCGGTTGTTCCGAAGTTTTTGGCGCCAACACGTCACGTCAATAGTTACGTGACGTTACGGGATTTTAGTGGCGAGACTAATTACTTGATTTTACGGGATTTTTAGTCACGTGGCTAGTTGTTACGTGATTGTAGTCACAAAGTAGATGTGCGATGTTACGTGATTTTGGTCACGCGACAATTGCAGGCCTGGTGTACAAAAATTGTAGTCGCAGGAAACAACAACCCATCATCGATATCACATATATTTTACGATCACGAGAAATTCACTTTCGTTGCTCGAAAGAGCAAGCGAAGCTACACTCGTGCACTTTTTATCACGTTTCAAAATTGTTTGGGCTTCTACGATTTTTTCTGGAATTTTTTGTATGCTTCATTTGCTCTATACTTTTTTCTTTCCTGGTGAAGAGCGCATATATATTGCTGTAAGTTTGAAAATATAGTCAGTTGTAAGTTCAGCGCTGTGTGTGTTTTCCAATGTCGTCCTCGTTCCTTGCGCTGTGAAACATCGAATTATGGTCTACAGCGCATTTTTGCAAACAGAAAGCAGCTGTTTTCACATTTACATTCCGTTCCTGCTCTTTGGCAGGTGGGGACACTTGCAAGGAGCGTTGCAAGGAGAGTTTGACCGTAGTATGTTTATAATGGCTATCGTATCACGGGCTAGCCGCCGCGCGCTGTGTCTGAATGGGTTAATCATCCGTCCTGGCTGTTTGCGCGCAATCGCTGGGGCCTTGGTTCGAATCCAAATGCGGTTTTTTCTTCTTTTTTTGTCTCTCTCAGAATTGCTTATGTTTGCCGCGGTGGTACAACGGTTACGGTGTTCGGCTGCTGACCCAAAGGGCACAGGTTTGACGGCGGCTCCAGCATTTTTGAACAAGGCGAAAATGCTAGAGGCTCGTGTACTTGGTTTTAGATGCACGTTACGAACCTGAAGTGGTCGAAATTTCCGCAGCCCTCCTCTACGGCATGCCTCATAAACATATTATGGTTTGGGCACGTAGAACTCCAGCAATTATTATTACTAGTACAACGCTGCTGAAGATTTAGTTGCTTGTTTTTTCGCTGGAGCATTGCAACCAAGATATTTGCTGCAGTTTAGGTTTCGCTTTTGGAAATCGAGCAAGTAAACTTCTAATGTTTTATTTTTTATTACCACGCAACCCATTACTTAATAACGAAGAAAAGAAACCCAGATTTTAGTTAACCTCAACCATAAGAAGGCAATACAAAACGAAACCAAGGCAATCATGAGGGCAGCCATTTATAATATAATGAAGCGTTTTAAAGAAGTACTCTACTATTAGAGACGACGCAGAAACGCAACCAGTAATACTAGAACCAACGCAAAGCTTGTATTGTTTAATCGTCGACTATTTTCTGCGGGAGCAGCGTTCTCTGCTTCTGCAAGTAGTGCTGCTCTTTTGCATTACATTTACTTCCCCTCCGAAAAAGAGCCATCCTGGCTAATTACGGACAGCTGCACAGTGACAGTGAGGCTTTAGCAGGTCCATATGCACAATCTCATGCTTCGACATTGTTTGATTACAATAAGTCTCAAGCGACTTGACGGCGTATATGAAGTACGAGGCTTGCTAGAGAACACGGTACGGGCCGTGGTACTTCGGAAGAAGTTTCGTAGACGGACCGGGGCCACCTAGGAGTCCAGAGGCCAGGCCCGTAGCAAGGGGGTATGCCCCAAGGGCCCGCCTCCCCTCCCAAAAGTTTGACGGAGGCGGTGTTTTACCGACAAGAATAATGAGAATAGGTGCTTCTCTCAAACTGCCAAGGCCTTCAGCAAGTGCCCCCTACCTTTACCCAAGCCCTCACCCCCCCCCCCCCCTCGCTGACTGGCGCAGGCCGGCGGCGGAGACCGGTGTGCACGGAACAGACGGCGAAACGGTAGGCAAGCAGACTCTGAAGCGAGCGCGGCCGCGCGCGCCGTTGCCATAGCAACGACGGAGAGATCTTCAACCGGCTGCTTTGCTGCTGGCTTGCGTTTCCTTTCTAGAATTCTCGGCACTCGCCACTTTGCTATGAAGAATGCTGTCTCACGCTCATAACGTGCATGCCATTCGTGACCTGGAAGTGGCGGGCGCGCGGCGATAATGCAATCGAGAGGCATGCACGATATCTGGGGTGCAATCGCGGAACGATGCTATTTCCGATTCTATGCCATATTCTATGCTTTTCTTATCATCCACCACTCGCGGCTGGCTGATCGCGTTGATAACGCGGACGGACCGTCGTTCTGACCAATGGCCAAGCGCGAAAAGCACGAAAAGCATTGGAATAAAAAATAGAATCGTTCCGCGATAGCACCCCAGGACTGTTTTTGTGAGGCGAAACGACACCCTTTCAACACGTTCTTTAGTGTACGCTGCTTTCCTGAAAAGCATAGGTTTTTCATTTCATTTCAAATTTCATAGGGAATACTAGCCGATTACACACTGCCTTTGTTGCCGCAACGCCACTTCACGCCGTTGAAAGAGTAATAAGAGGGAGTAACTAAGAGGGAAGTCCAGGCATGGACACATGCATGTTTCTTTACTGATGACTTTCCCTTAACAGGTACCCATGTTAGCAGCAAAGTACAACAGAGTGAATGAAAACAGCGAGGAAGAAGACTTCAAAACTAACAAGCGCTTTTCGCTTTACAGTTCTGCTTACCGATTCAATGAGCCAAGTATTCGACGCTTACTAGATTGCCCTCCGCACAGTGTTCCCGAGCCAAGCCTAATTACGGTTCATCAAACTAATGAACAGATCAAGCTCGCCTTGCTTGTTCGCCTCAGGTTTATGACTACCGTGTCGGTAATGCACTATATATATATATATATATATATATATATATATATATATATATATATATATATATAATATATATATATATATATATTGTAGCGATGCTGCAGCACAGAGGCTAGTCAAACAAACGTATTTATTAAGGGCGAACCTGTGCCCACAACTCTAAAAACTGCGACTCAGTCGAACACCATAGAGGTCATCCCACTGTCTTCCTCTTTTTCTTCATCCGAAGTCCCGAGCACGTGGCGCATGCGAGCCGGGTCCGACCAGGTGCGCGTGCCACGATGGTCTTTGCGCGGCAACGACAATACGGCGCGCATGCATGTCCTGTATACGCATGGATGGGCGCGTTATTCGAATGCGGCTAAGATGACGCGGCAATAAATATATATATATATATATATATATATATATATATATATATATATATATATATATATATATATATATATATATGTGTGTGTGTGTGTGTGTGTGTGTGTGTGTGTGTGTGTGTGTGTGTGTGTGTGTGTGTGTGTGTGTGAGTGGAGAATGCCTTGCGAGTAGCACTCACTAAAAAAAGAAAAGATGCCTTTACTAACGTTTCAGCCGTGACACCGCCTACGTAGTTCAGTGTCTTGCGAAGCCCATGCTACAGCCCAAATGTTATGGAATGCATTTTTTTTTTCGGTTTTTGATGTGTGCTACCTGGAAGTTCATTCAATGTTGAAAGCGCCGCGCACATACGCCGTTGCTCGACATGCGTTCACTAGTAGTCGCGAAGGCAACGCGACCTCTCAACGTCAACTCCTTTTACTCTTTTATAAGCACAGAATAAATCGAGAATGCCTAATAACGTGCGGATTATTTTAAACGCATTTTTTTTTGTAAATAGCAGCGGACTGCGTACAGCATTCTGCACATCTCATTCGTGCACTATGAAGGCTTGCCCGTCATGCAGCGCGACATGCCGTTGTGACTTTCAAAGCGCAATTCAACAATACAAATCCTAATCATGGTGAAAAAAAGCTCGTTTATGTCACTGTAATTCACAGCCAGAGTCTTGTGACACATTTCGGTCGGTTGTCAGTCCCTTTAAGAAAGCACATCGCGAATATATATAGTGATAGAGTAAGTATTTACTCTAAAAAGGCGTGACCTCACTCATGCTCACCTCATGTTCCACGATCCCAAATATTTGTCCATAAGTAAATATTGAGAAGGTTATTGTGTATACATATTTTAACTTTCTCACTATCAAGGAGGTAATTTCCGCGTCACTACAAAATCTGCTCTAAATGGTGGCTCAGCGCTGTACAGCACACGTGTGCGCTGTACAGCGCAGAGCCACCATTTAGGGCAGATTTAGGGCCTAATCTAAGAAAAAAAAATTCGGCAGATCCCACGCACTGTGGGAATCGATGTAATGCGAAGCAGCCAGCAAAGAGCTGCATACATTGCCTTGTTTGTCTTTGAGCCGAATGAAATCATTCATGCCATGGCATCTAGTCCACCATATATCGCATGTTTGCCATGCACGCATGCATGCACAATCTAGTGTACAGCATGCCAATAAATGCATGACCTGTCGTTTATGTTCATCACGCACTCGTGTCATGCCATACCAATTTTGGTATATATCACGTTAACACAACGGCCGGAAGCGCACCATGACAGTGGCGTGTAAATCATACCATACATGACATGCATAACATGATTCGCATGTTAAGACTTATCACTTATATTCGTCATACAGTCACATCGCGCAATACCAATTTTGGTGTATATCAAAGGAGCGAAATGGCTGCGAGTGCACCATGAGTAGATCATGTAAAGCATGCCATACATGACATGAATATTGTTTTTTCATGTTACCACATGTCACTAATGTTCATCATACAGTCTCATCGCGCAATACCAGTTTTGGTGTATATCAAGCTATCGAAACGGCCGCGAATGCACCATGAGCGTGGCATGTAAGTCATGACATACATGGCATGCATGTCATAGTTTTCATGTTACCACCTGTTATTCATGTTCTTTATACAGTCACATCGCGCAATACCAATTTTGGTGCATATCAATCTAGCGAAACGGCCACGAGTGCGCCATGAGCATGGCATGTAAATCATCTCGTACATTTTATGCATGTCATGAGTATTATGTTACCACCTTTCATTTACGTTCGTCATACACTGGCGTCGCGCAATACCAATTTTGGTGTATACCAAGCTAGCGAAACGGCCGGGAATGCACAATGAGCGCGGCATGTAAATCATGACATACATAACCTGCATGTCATGATTTCCAAGTTACCACCTCTCATTTACGCTCGTCATGCAGTCGCGTCGCGCAATACCAATTTTGGTGTATGTCAAGCAAGCGAAACGGCATGAGTGCGTCATGAGCGTGACATGTAAATCATGTCGTGCATGTCATGCATGTCATGATTTTCATGTTACCACGTCTCATTTACCTTCGTCATACAGTCGCTTCGCGCAATACCAGTTTTGGTGTACATCGAGCTAGCGAAGCGGCCGCGAATGCATCATGAGCGTGGCAATTAAATCATGACATACATGACATGCATGTCATGGTTTTCATCTTACCAACTGTCATTCATGTTCTTCATACAGTCACATCGCGCAATACCAATTTTGGTGTATATCAATCTACTGAAACTGCCGCTAGCGCATCATGAGCGTGGCATGTAAATCAGGTCGTACATGACTTGTATGTCATGATTTTCATGCTACCACGTCTCACTTACGTTCGTCATACTGTCCTGTCGCGTAACACCAATTTTGGTGTATATCACGCAAGCGAAACGGACGCGAATGCACCATGAGCGTGGCATGTAAATCATGACATACATGTCATGGATGTCGTGGTTTTCATGCTACCACCTGTTATTCATGTTCTTCGTAAAGTCACATCGCACAGTACCAATTTCGGTGTATATCAATCTAGCGAAACGGCCGCGAGTGCGCCATGAGCGTGGCATGTAAAGCATGTCATACATGACATGCATATCATGATTTTCATGTTACCACGTGCCAGTTATGTTCGTCATATAGAAATGTCTCGTCATACCAGTTTTCGTATGTATCCCTTCATTTAAACCGCCGCAAGAGCCCAAAGGCCGTGGAATGTAAATCATGCCGTTCATGACATGCGTGTCATGATTTTCATGATATGACCTGTCATTTATGTTCGTGATAAGGCCGTGTTATGACACACCAATTTTGGTACACATCCGATTAACGGAACGGCCAGGGAGCCCAAAGGCCGTGTAATGTAAATCATGCTGTTCATGACATGCGTGTCATGATTTTCATGATATGACCTGTCATTTATGTTCGTAATAAGGCCATGTTATGACACACCAATTTTGGTATACATCCGATTAACGAAACGGCCAGGAGAGCGCAAAGTCGTAGGCGGCTAGATAGATAGATAGATAGATAGATAGATAGATAGATAGATAGATAGATAGATAGATAGATAGATAGATAGATAGATAGATAGATAGATAGATAGATACGCTCAAAGTCGCAGAAGTTCGCTAAGAAATGCTTCGCATTTAAAATAACATGTTATCAGATTTACAGGAATTCAATTCTTTGAATACCATGTCTAGAGGATGTTTTCTAATTCGCGATAAACGGCAGCGCACACGGGGTTAAGACAGATACACAAAACACGAAAAAAAGGACGGCAGCGCTTGTGTCGTCCTTTTTTTTTTGCGTATTGTGTATCTGTCTTAACCCGGTGTGCGCTGCCATTTATCGTGAATATGACCAACCAACTAGCCCACAAGTACGTTTTAAGCATGTTTTCTAAAACGCGTGCATCTATGATAGCACTGTGCTATCGATGCGCATTAACCAGACTTCACACCTGTGTGCAGATATCCCTATTATAAAAGTCGAGGCTACATGCCAGTTATCGTGTCTTCTGAAATATTATTAATTTTTCTTAGTCGCTTTCGTGCGTATTTCTATTACAACTTTTATGTTGCAGTAAAATTTAAGATTGAATTATATATTTCGTACTATCTATTTTACTATGATTTCCTTATCTACAATAGAGACAAAACTACCCGATACAGTGGAAGAGACTTTCAAGGTGGGCTTACACGTTTGAGCCAAAAAAGAATCCCAACCAGGAATGTCTTCGCAGCTTTGACATTCCTACCAAGCCAGAAGATTCCAGGATTCAATACGCGGCTGATATTTTGCATCATGAAGTACAAAAAAAAAAGCTCTGGTTTTGAAGACCCTCGAGCGGAGCTGTAATCATTCTATTCGACATGGGTCATTTTCCGTTGGGCTTTCAGAGGAAGAAGACTACTGCTTGAAAAGCAGTAGATATTAAGGGAAAAAGCAGATTTCGCTAGGCTTTATCTGGCTGAAGACGTATTTTTCAGTCGTTGCTACGAGCGAAAAACTACTGATCAAAATTCCTGTGCGCATAAACACCATCGTTCTCTTAAGGGAACCTCCTGGAAAGAAAGGCTTAAGATTTCCTTTGGAACGCCTGCACATCTTCGTGGCAGCAGAAGGAGCTCCACTCACAACTGAAGAAATTTTCATATGCTGGATGAACGAAAGAAGGGGGAATTAAAGGGTTCGCTTTTCTGTGATGTGTCTTGTGACCTGTTGTTGAGCATATCAAATGCATTTTGTATTCTACAAAAGGAGTGATACAGAATAAAGAAGTGATTTTGAGAGATTGTAGGAATAGTTACTATATTATGTTGCATTAACAATCGTTGTTGTCAGCGCAAAAACGCCAAAGTTCGCTCTTCTGAATTTCTTTGTGCTGATCAAAGTGGACGATTGGGCCAGTAGGTGATTCATGATCGACTTTGTGCTTGCTGTAGTGCAAAGTTTAAAGAGACTGCGCCTACAGAACATGTGAGGAGAGCTTCAGAACTTCCAGCCCATTAGAGTAACCTATTGGTGTATCTGCGCCAACAGGATTCAAGACAATCACCTCCACATATGAGTCAGTCGACCGTGAGAAAAAAAGGAAGAAAAACGAAAGAAAAATAAGAATGCAATTAGGATAGATAAGTGCCTTTTTTAGCGGGATAGACGGCAGATCTAGAGATTATTACACAACACGTCAGTCGTACATGTTCTACTATACGTTCATTCCTAACAAAAAAACTAACCAAGTTCACATTTTCCGGTGTACAAGATCATCTTTCAACGACTGTATCACTTTTGCACACCCGCTAAGACGGCGCCAAGCTTGCGGTGGCAGCCACATTTCAGTAAGAACTCAGTGAAAACAAATAAAAACTATCTTTAACTTCCTTTTTTTTACTCTCATTCCTAGCGTTCTCAAGCTTATCCAGTTCTTATTTGAGGTAACGCAAGGAGCAAACGAGCATCACCCAAGTGGTACACCAAAGGAAATTCGGTTTATTATGCAACCACAGTATCCTGTTCGTACCCAAACATAATGGTTTCCGCTAGCTGAAAAACGAAACTCGGAAAGCAGCATGCCGCCCCAATATCCCACCGGTACGGCAGCGCAAGAAACTGAACAAACAAACAAACAAATAAAAACACGATTCCCTTTATGCATCGTGGGCGCGCCTATAACGGCCAGACATTTGGCACTGCACGTCTAGAAAAACTGCCGATTCATTGCCAGTCGTCGCCGTCGAGATAACACCGACAAACAGCGCTCTTTTCTGCGCACCGAGGTGAAGCGACAGTCTCAGGGCGTGTGTACTGTTTCTTTTGATTCTCTTTTATTTAGTGCCGCGTCACTGCATACGTCATGGCGGGACTTTTGAATTCTTTAAGGTCGATACGCCACGTGGTGTCGTTCACGCGAACTAGGCCGCTGGTGTCCAGAAAAGCTGCATATGTACACAAATGACATCCAATGAGAGAATACATCGTGCTTATATCTTGCCGTAAAAATCCGGAAGGGGCCACGATTACTATTGCATGCAGTTTGATTACGGTGATTGAACCATGACTCAATAAACTTTCTTCGGCCCCATCGTTGCTCCTGAATAAACGTAGCTACTTCAGCGGTTTGTCGAGGATACGCGACGCCGCATGCGAAGACCTCGCGAGAGTAGGACCACTAAGGCAACTTCTTTTGTGTGCATCTCATATGTTCGCGGTGTGTCAGAAGCAGTGAATAGGGCCTTGTGGGCTTTGGGGGTTCGAAATGTTTTTAAACCCATGCGCACGCTAGCAAATGTGTTCCCAAAACCAAAGGACCGCAGCCCCCGGACGAACAAAGTGGAGTTATATATAAGGTGGACTGCATAGACTGCGATGCCAGCTACATCGGCGAGAAGAGGCGACGACGCCGTACTCGTCTCAAGGAACACGCAAGGGACGTCACGAAGGCCACACATGAAACACGTGCCAAGACGGAATTAGTTGAGGAGGAGGAGGAGGAGAAGAGGTTGAGGAAAGGAAAAGGCGCAACTTCTGCAACCCTAATCGGGAGCACGGCTCAGCGCCTGTAGGGGAAAGGGGGAAAGGGAGATAAAGTAGAGAAGAGGGAGGAGAAGGAGAGGAGG
This sequence comes from Rhipicephalus sanguineus, assembly GCF_013339695.2. Classification (NCBI taxonomy): domain Eukaryota; kingdom Metazoa; phylum Arthropoda; class Arachnida; order Ixodida; family Ixodidae; genus Rhipicephalus; species Rhipicephalus sanguineus. The sequence goes on from NC_051186.1 coordinate 134,194,248, forward strand.
AATGCTGTCCATGACCAAGGACGCGGCGGGCGGCTACTATAGCCGGTTGACCAGTCCAGTGTCCTCAGGGAAGCGAAGAAACGCCTTGAAAACCTGTGTGTGGTGCTTTGCAAGGAAAAGGAGGTCCCTCTGTGTAGCCGCGGGAATACCCTGGCGACGGAGTGCGGCGAGCGAGGCAGCTCGTTGTGCTTGAAGCGCTGGGCACACACACAACGTGTGATAAATTGTTTCGTCTGCCCCACACGCACTGCACGCAGGTGACGAAGCTCTGCCGAGCCGATGACGTCGTGCCACAGGCCAGGAGCAGCCGATGCGTAGACGCAGTAGAAGGGACCGCTCCCTCCTGGAGAGGCCCTGTCAGGCCGCCGGGTCGGAGGTTCCAGCCTGGCCACACGTTCATCGGGGTGGCAGCGTAGCAACAGACGCCTCAAGGTCAGCCTCAGACTATTCGAGGCTGACCTTGAGGCGGCTGTTGCTACGCTGCCACCCCGACGAACGTGTGGCCAGGCTGGAACCTCCGACCCGGCTGCCTGACAGGGGCCTCTCCAGGAGGGAGCGGTCCCTTCTACTGCGTCTACGCATCGGCTGCTGCCTGACCGAAGGACACCTTTTTGATCTCGATAATGCGACGACATTGGCGCGGTAGCAGCGATGGGGTAGAAAGAAAATTTATTGAGTCATGGTTCATTCACCGTAATCAAACTGCATGCAATAGTAATCGTGGCCCCTGCCGGATGTTTACGGCAAGATATAAGCGCGATGTATTCTCTCATTTGATGTCATTTATGTACTGACGATGCCACCCGTATAGGTGGCGAAACGCCTATCTCTTGTTATGTTTTCATGTTGAGTAAAGCCGGTGATTGAAAGTTTTAAGATGAATTCCCCTGGCTTTTGGAATATTTTCTCAAATAGCGATGCACGAATGCTGCTCAATCAACAAATGCTGATGCTTGCGCTTAATTCTCATGCGAGTGCAGCGAGGTGCTCACGTGGCAGCGCGTTATTTGATCGCGCGTCCCCTTTGCTCTCCGTTTTGTCATAAACATAGAGGGATGTATGCACGTGTGTGTGACCTTGGTGCTGAGGGTATTGTCACTGCATCGAGGGCGAGCCGCATTCGGCTTCATCAACATGCATCGGCATGTGCTCGTGGCGCCGTTCGGCCTCCGCTTGCCACTTTTCGTGACGCTGTTTTCGCGCGTTCATGTCGCGCAGCGCCTGCAGGTTGCGCCTCAAGCATGTAGCGCCTGCATGCTTGAAGCTCTAGCCGAGTCGTAGAGACGGCGCCCAGTCTGGGTTCGTCTCGTGGAACAACGCTGATGGCTTTCCTACGAACACAAGAGCATCCGCTTTAATTAGTGTCTTCATGCCTCCTCCCTTTTTCTCTTACATCCTACGAAGTGAGCTCCACACACACGGACGTCGGGGTTTTCTTCGTCGAAATTTGCACTCCTTATGTGCGCCAGCCAGGTCCTCCGACGGTTGGCGCTGGGCGCTGAGTATTTTCTTACGCTCGCACTGGCCCTCAATAACCTTTGGTATTCGAAAGAAACTCATACTAGTGGGCTGCTGCTTTCTTCCGCAGCTGTCGCCACGATTATAGCAGCCTACAACGGCGCGTATAACCATAGCGGAGGAAAACTCGCCGGTGCGGAAAACCAGCGCTGAACAAGGTCTAACCACTGTTCACCAATATGGCCGACTCGCTCCGAGCTGTGACGTCAAGTGACGTAGGTGCAAGCCATGTATATTGCCACGTGCGTTTCTTTATCACTTTTGCTGTATTCGGTTTTAGGCCACAAAGACTGTCAGCAACGCTCAGCGCGAACCGCGCCTCATTGTTCGAGAAGCTTCGCGATCATTGTAGATCGTTTTGTTAAGATTGCGCGCAAGACGCGCACACTAGAGCTTCTTCTAGAATTTGCACGACAGCCAGCGAAAACGCTGGAATAGTCGACCGCACAGTGTTTAAATGCCGACGCGCTTCACCGCTTGTCAGTTGATCGACGGTCGACGCTCTGTCCGCCGCTATCAGTGAATTACTGTAGTTTGTCTTTCAGTTTCCCGGCCACAAGTTTGGCCAAATAAAGTTTCATCTCTGACGTGCCTCACTGCTGCCTTCGACGACGTCACGACCACGTGACAATATTGCCGCGCCTCTTATTTTTCATGAGTTGAAGCTTCCCCCACAAGTGCTGTGGGCAACGCGTGCGCAGGCCGCGCCGCGATGTGTAAGAAGCTTCGTGATTGTTTTAGAACGTTCCGTCAAGACTGCGCCCCGCAAGCGAAATGTTCCAGCTTTGTCGACAGATAACGCCGGCCACCAGCGATATCGCTGGAAAGTTCGATAGCGCCTGTAAAAAAGTCGACGTGCTTGGCCGCTTGTCAGTTGATCGACGATTCGACGCTTTGTTCGCCGCTATCAGTGCATACCGTGTGTATTGCTGTAAATTAACTCTCCGTTTCCCGGCCACAAGTTCGGCCAAATACGACAGTTTTCATCTCTTGAAAATGCCGACTGCTGTCTTCGTCGACGTCAGGAACCACGTGACATCTGGTGGAGGTGCTGCTCGTTCATGTACCCGGACGCCCCCGTTAAGTCGTCGTGAACCCAGCCCACGGTCGCGAAGAACACATCGACATCGTCAGCTACAGTCGAGCCAGCCGCCGACTGAAAGGCCTACCCTCCAACGGACCCCTACTGGACAAGCCTAGCTCCACGGCGACGAAGACAACAAGCACAATGACGGCCGCATTGTCCCCTGCAGCGATAGTGATGCAGCCGCCGAGGGAGCCGCCGACATTCCGTGGTTCACCATGTGAAGACCCCGAGACCTGGCTGGAGACGTTTGAAAGGGTCTCGACATTTAACAACTGGAACTCCGACGACAACCTGTGCCATGGGTACTTTTACCTGGAAGACGCAGCAAGGACTGGTATGAAAATCGGGAGTCCGCACTTCGTACCTGGGACCACTTTCGCGGCACTTTTTTGACGACGTTCACGAGCGTCGTCCGCAAGGAAAGGGCCGCGGCCTTGTTGGAAACACGGGCGCAACACCCGAACGAAAACGTGGCCATCTTCACGGAAGAAATGAACCAACTGTTCTGCCACGCTGACCCCAACGTTCTCGAGGAGAAGAAAGTCCGCTTCCTCATGGGAGCGGTCAAGCAAGAACTCTTCGCTGGGCTAATGCGTAACCCAATCAAGACCGTCCAGGAATTCCGGACGGCAGCAACAGCGATCGAGAAGACGCTGGAAATGCGTACGTGGTAGTACAACCGCCGCATTCCTACGACGACCCACGGGGACGTCCACGAGCTGCAATATGATGACCTGCGTGACACCATCAGAGCTATCGTGCGGGCGGAGCTGCGTAAATTGTTGCCCTCCTCCCAGCCTCAAGTGGACCCGATCGCCGACGTCGTACGCCAAGAAATCCAGCAATTTCTGGGAGCACCTGAACCAGCGCAGCCTGAGCCACAAGCACTGAGCTACGCTGCTGCAGCCCGACGCAACGGCCCCGCTCTTCGTACACGTCAAGACACCGCGCCGCCGCCGCCACCACCACCACTGACGCCCTACCGTCCTCCTGTCGCCCAGCGCTATGCCCCGCGCTACGCGCCAAGGAAGACCGACGTTTGGCGCGCCCCTGACAACCGCTCGCTCTGCTACCACTGCGGGGAGGCCGGCCACACGTACCGCCGATGCCAGTACCGTCAGATGGGGCTACGCGGATTCGCCGTCAATGCGCCGTGCCGCAGCCAGGCGAACGGCCTCGCGACATCGACGACTACCTCACCGGAACACAGTGGCCAGAACGACGACCTTCCCGCTCACTACCACCGGCCGCTACATGTCACCGCACCGCCGGCAGCACACTGGCCCAAGCCGGAGCCGGTCGCCTAGCCCGTATCTGGGAAACTAAGGGCAGCAACCGATGGAGGTGCGGTTGCTGTACGACGAAATGCCGAAGATCCTCCGCGGCCGCCGACGACAACAACGCGACGAGACCTGCAGAACACGACGCGAAGTAGACGAAGCCTGCCGATGAAACCTCGCGGACCGAAGAAGACCTGACGACGCAACGCGGAAGCAGCGGTGCAAACCGAAGTAACCGTGACCCGACGCCGCGACGTTACCGCAACGCAAGACGGCGGACTAGCGACCTCGATACTATTCGACATACACACGTTACCGCTCTCGTCGCAATGGGGCCGACTACTCCGCCGTCAGTGGGTCATTCGCCGCGAAGTGAAGAAAGTTAAGACTGCTTGGGAAGGCCTGAAATCCGCACCGCTGGAGGTCATTGATAACGCCGGCTGGAGTCTGCACAGCAAGAGTCACCATCACTGCCGAAGTTATCCTGCGAGCTTCCTTATCCTGTAGCACTGTTCCAGGGACGTGATACTTGGGATAGACTTCCTAAGTGAACACGGTGCCGTAATAGACCTGTGATCTGAGTCCATAACGCTATCCTCAGAAGAAGCTCTGTTACCCTCCACGACGCCAAGAAACCACGCCTTAAGTGTGCTTGACCAGCAGGTCACCATACCACCTCTCTCTAGCGTCATTATTTCCGTCTGCACCGAAAGAGAGAGATAGAGAGTAACGAAGAGGAAAGACAGGGAGGTTAACCAAGCTCTGGCTCGGTTGTTATCTTACACTTGGGGTGTGGGAGAGGGGGAAAATAGAAAGGAAAATGTAGAGAAGAAAGAAGAAGAGTACCGAGAGCCGCCGACTTGGAAGGCGTCATCGAGGGTAACAATCACCTGTCGGTCAATCAAGACGTTTGCGTCGCAAGAGGAATAGCCGAGCTTCGTGGAGGAGAAACAACGGTGATGCTCACGAATTTCGGCTATGAATACAAGCACGTGAACTAGGGTATGACAGTCGCCTTCATTGAAGAAATTGTGGGAGCCAGCAATGCCTTCACCCTCACAGATTTAACCGAAGCTTCCGCAAAAACGTCAGGACCGGATCCTGCTTTCACGTCAACCCAAGTCTTCCCCAGCGCAAGCAAGAACACATCAAATCCCTGCTCCAACGATACAAGGACTGCTCTAGTCGTCATCAGGAATTCGACAAATTCCGATGGCGAAAGACCGAATTATAACGGAGGAAAGTGCGAGGCCCCTCCGTCAGAGCCCCTACAGAGTTTCGACTTGAGAGCGCGACGCGATAAAGAAACAAGTCGACGAGATGCTACGCGACAACATCATCCAGCCGTCCAAGAGTCAGTGGGCATCACCCGTGGTGTTAGTGAAGAAGAAGGACGAGACACTGCGCTACTGCGTTGATGATCGGCGCCTGAACAAAATCACGAAGAAGGACGTGTACCCCCTCCCACGGATAGACGACACCTTGGATCGACTTCATAAGCGACGTACTTTTCGTCGATGGACCTCAAGACGGCTATTGGCAGATCGAAGTAGACGAAAGAGACCGAGAAAAGACCGCTTTATAACACCCGACGGCCTCTTTGAGTTCAAGGTCATGCCTTTCGGTCTTTGCTCGGCACCTGTGACGTTCCAGCGCGTCATGGACACCGTGCTGGCCGGACTGAAGTGGCAGACGTGCCTTGTGTATTTGGACGTCGTCGTCGTGTTTTCCTCGACATTCGACGAGCATCTCTGGCGGCTTGAGCCAGTACTTCAAGTAATAAAGACCTCTGCACTGACCCTGAAGCCAGAAAAGTGCGGATTCGCGTACGACTAGCTCTTGTTTCTGGGTCATGTGATTAGCAAGTCTGGAGTGCGCCCAGACCCGCGGAAAACAGCTGCCATCGCCGACTTCGCGCCACCCAACGACAAGAAGGCCGTGTGCCGGTTTCGGCTTATGCGCCTATTACAGACGCTTCGCCAAAAACTTTTCACGCATCGCCGAACCAGTGACGCGTCTCACGACGACTAACGTCGAATTCAGGTAGGAAACGGCGCAAGTGCAAGCATTTCAAGAAGTGAAACGACGCTTGCCGACACCACCCATACTTGCGCATTTCGATGATTGCGCCGATACAGAAATACACACGGACGCAAGCAGCGTAGGACTCGGTGCTGTCCTTGTGCAAAAGACTGACGGGCTTGAAAGGGTTATCAGTTATGCTAGCCGGTCACTGTCCAAGGCAGAAGCCAACTATTCCACAAGAGAAAAGGAATGCCTTGGCATCATCCGGGCTACGCCAATGTTTCGCCCCTACCTCCATGGCAGGCACTTCAAAGTTGTCAGTGACCATCACGCCTTATGTTGGCTACCTAACTTGAAGAACCCTTCAGGTCGTCTCGCACAATGAAGTCTGAGGCTTCAAAAATTTGACATTACCGTCGTGTAGAAGTCCGGACGAAAACACTCTGACGCCGACTGCCTGTCTCGTGCCCCGTCGACGCGCCGCCGCAAGACGATGACGATGACTGCTTCCTCGGAACTATAAGTGCCGACGACTTCGACGAAAGGCAACGAGCCGACGCGGAACTGGGGGGCCTTATGGAGTACCTCGAGTGCAAGACCGCCGTTGTTACGAAGGTGTTCACGCAAGGACTGCCGTCGTTTTTCTTACGGAACGGCGTTCTCCTGAAGAACTTCTCGCCACTTCGAACCGACTCCCTTCTTGTCGTGCCCTCGTCATTGCGACCAGAAGTCCTCCCGGCCCTACAGGACGACCCGAAGGCTGGACACCTCGGTGTTTCCCGCACGCTCGCCAGAATACAGGAAAAAATATACTTTCCACGCCTTGCTGCCGACTTCTGCCACTACTTTAAGACTTGCCGAGATTGCCAGCGACAGAAGACACCGCCGACTAGGCCAGCGGGACTTCTGCAGCCAATCGAACCACCCCCCGGCCATTCCAGCAAACCGGGATAGACCTACTGGGGCCATTCCCGACGTCGACTTCCGTCAACAAGTGGACCCGTTACGCCGAGACAAGGCCTTGCCCGAAGGCAGTGCCGCCGAAGTAGCCAAGTTCTTCGTGGAAACATGATCTTGCGTCATGGCCCCCACACGTCCAGGTCCTCATGACAGACGGAGGTACCGATTACTGCGGACTAACTAGGCGATCTTCAAATACAGCGAGACGAGCCACCGCCTACACC